>NC_084735.1:11317541-11365041 GCF_033978785.1 Entelurus aequoreus | reverse complement strand
GTCTTGCCTGAAAAAGGGTGGAGTGCCATCTCCGGGTTGGGGAGGAGATCTTGCCCAAGTGGAGGAGTTCAAGTACCTTGGAGTCTTGTTTACGAGTGGAGGAAGAGTGGATTGTGAGATCAACAGGTGGATCGGTGCGGCGTCTTCAGTAATGCGGACGCTGTATCGATCCGTTGTGGTGGTGAAGGAGCTGAGCCGGAAGGCAAAGCTCTCAATTTACTGGTTGATCTACGTTCCCATCCTCACCTATGGTCATGAGCTTTGGGTAATGACCGAAAGGACAAGATCACGGGTACTGAAATTAGTTTCCTCTGCTGGGTGGCGGGTCTCTCCCTTAGAGATAGGGTGAGAAGCTCTGTCATCCGGGAGGAGCTCAAAGTAAAGCCACTTTTCCTCCACATGGAGAGGAGCCAGATGAGGTGGTTCGGACATCTGGTCAGGATGCCACCCGAACGCCTCCCTAGGGAGGTGTTTAGGGCACGTCCGACCGGTAGGAGGCCACGGGGAAGACCCAGGACACGGGAAGACTATCTCTCCTGGCTAGCCTGGGAACGCCTCAGGATCTCCCGGGAGGAGCTGGACCAAGTGGCTGGGGAGAGGGAAGTCTGGGCTTCTCTGCTTAGGCTGCTGCCCCCGCGACCCCACCTCGGATAAGCAGAAGAAGATGGATGAATTGAAAATTAAACTTGAGTCTAAATGTAACAGACATTTGAGTCCTGGTTATAATGCTAATACAGCCACATTACAAGTATTTTATACAAATGTATAGTTTCAATTCTGCTGAGTATTTGACTGCACTGTTTAAAGCTGAATAAAAACGCTTAGCTGCTGTTTGTCTGCGTGGTTGTGTAGAAAAGATACATACTCCTTGCAAACATGCTTCAAAATCTCTGAAAAGATGAAAATAAAAAACATTCTGCGCAGGCAGTCTGCGAGGACACGTGTTGATATAAGTGGGGTCCTTCCAAGAACATTACGTGCAGGCAGTCTGCGAGGACACGTGTTGATATAAGTGGGGTCCTTCCAAGTACATTACGTGCAGGCAGTCTGCGAGGACACATGTTGATACAAGTGGGGTCCTAGTTAGTACATTACGTGCAGGCAGTCTGCGAGGACACATGTTGACATAAGTGGGGTCCTAGTAAGTACATTACGTGCAAGCAGTCTGCGAGGACACATGTTGATATAAGTAGGGTCATTGGAGGTACATTACGTGCAGGCAGTTTGCGAGGACACATGTTGATATAAGTAGGGTCATAGGAGGTACATTACGTGCAGGCAGTTTGCGAGGACACATGTTGATATAAGTGGGGTCCTAGTAGGTACATTACGTGCAGGCAGTCTGCGAGGACACATGTTGATATTAAATGGGGTCCTTCCAAGTACATTACGTGCAGGCAGTCTGCGAGGACACATGTTGATATAACTGGGGTCCTAGGAGGTACATTACGTGCAGGCAGTCTACGAGGACACATTTTGATATAAGTGGGGGTCTGTCACGCCAAATTTCTTCCCTCTACAAAAACCTTCCCTCCCCCATTTACTTCCGTGGTCATGTTTCCTCTTACGTCATTGACAGCGATCGATAGCGTCCGTCGCTGGAAGGATACTTCGTCTTTGACAGCTGCTGGAATCTGAAGAAATCGATTATTGTTGGGTTTTTTTGTACAGGCGCGAAACAGGACAGTCGCGGGCAGGTTAAGGACCCCCTGCAACTTTGTGATTTTATTGGACGCAGCCTCAGAAGTAAATGGGGGAGGGAAGGTTTTTTTATTTTTTTATTTATAAATTTCAACATTTCAACAATCAAATAATTACAAAAGTAGTACAAAACAGTACAAAAGGAATACAAAGCAGCGCCAGGGGGTTATAAATTCAAAGTAACTAAAATAGAATGCAATTACGTGCAGGCAGTCTGCGAGGACACATGTTGATATAACTGGGGTCCTAGGAGGTACATTACGTGCAGGCAGTCTGCAAGGACACATGTTGATATAACTGGGGTCCTAGCAGGCACATTACGTGCAGGCAGTCTGCGAAGACACATGTTCATATAAGTGGGGTCATAGGAGGTACATTACGTGCAGGCAGTCTGTGAGGACACATGTTGATATAACTGGGGTCCTAGCAGGTACATTACGTGCAGGCAGTCTGCGAGGACACATGTTGATATAAGTGGGGTCCTAGGAGGTACATTACGTGCAGGCAGTCTGCGAGGACACATGTTGATATAAGTGGGGTCCTAGCAGGTACATTACGTGCAGGCAGTCTGCGAGGACACATGTTGATATAAGTGGGGTCCTAGTAAGTGTAGTCCCAGAAGAGGAGAGAAGATGGCGGACGTGCTGAGTGTTCTCCGCCAGTACAACATTCAGAAGAAAGAGATCGTCGCCAAAGGGGACGAGGTTATATTTGGAGAGTTCTCTTGGCCCAAGAATGTCAAGACCAACTATATCATCTGGGGGTAAGTCAGCGTTATTTATCACGACGACTGGAGTTTGCAGGCCTGCACCTTATGTTGTCGGCTATGGTCCCGACTAACTTATGGCTAGCAACACCATGCTAACATCAACACCGTGCTAACATCAACATTTTGCTAGCTACGGCATGGGTTAGGCATAGGTTAGGCATGGGTTAGGGTTTAGGCTACATTGACTTTTTGCCTTGACTCACATATGAAGTTGAAGTGCCATCCCATTCCTAACCCATAGGGTTCAATATGACGTTGCAGCTATTACAGCTGCAACTCTTCTGGGAAGGCTGTCCACAAGGTTGCAGAGTGTGTTTGTAGCAATTTTCCACCATTCTTCCAAAAGCGTATTGGTGAGGTCACACGCTGATGTTGGTGGAGAAGGCCTGGCTCTCAGTCTCCCTTCTAATTCATCCCAAAGGTGTTCTATCGGGTTCAGGTCAGGACTCTGTGCAGGCCAGTCAAGTTCATCCACACCAGACTCTGTCATCCATGTCTTTGTGGACCTTGCTTTGTGCACTGGTGCACAGTCATGTTGGAAGAGGAAGGGGCCCGCTACAAACTGTTCCCACAAGGTTGGGAGCATGGAATTGTTAAAAATGTTTAGGTACCCTGGAGCATTCAAAGTTCCTTTCACTGGAACTAACTCCTGAAAAACAACCCCACACCATAATTCCTCCTCCACCAAATTTTCACACTGGGCACAATGCAGTCCAAAATGTAGCGTTGTCCTGGAAACCTCCAAACCCAGACTGGTCCATCAGATGGTAATGTGTGATCCATCAGTCCAGAGAAGGCATCTCCACCGCTCTAGAGTCCAGTGGTGATGTCCTTTACACCAGTGGTCCCCAACCTTTTTGTACTTGCAGACCGGTCAACGCTTGAAAATTTGTCCCACGGACCGGGGGAGGGGGGGGGGGGGGTTTAGTAAAAAAAAATATTTTTTAATTTTTTTTTGTTTTTGTCATAAAGAAATACAATCATGTGTGCTTACGGACTGTATCCCTGCAGACTGTATTGATTTATATTGATATATAATGTATATATTGTGTTTTTATGTTGATGTAATAAAATAAAAATAAAAAAATATATATATATATTTATTTATTTTTTTAATTTCTTGTGCGCCCGGTGGTTGGGGACCACTGCTTTACACCACTGCATCCCACGCTTTGCATTGGACTTGGTGATGTATGACTTAGATACAGCTGCTCGGCCATGGAAAGCCATTCCATGAAGCTCTCTGCGTACTGTACGTGGGCTAATTGGAAGGTGACATGAAGTTTGGAGCTCTGTAGCAAGTGACTGTGCAGAAAGTCTCTGCACTATGCTGACCTCTCTGTCAGTTTACCTGGCCTACCACTTGCTGGCTGAGTTGCTGTTGTTCCCAAACTCTTCACTTTTCTTAGAATAAAGTTGACTTTGGATTATTTAGGAGCCAGGACTGGATTTGTTGCACAGGTGGCATCCTATGACAGTTCCATGCTGGAAATCACTGAGAGCGGCCCATTCCTTCACACACGTCTGTAGGAACAGTCTCCATGCCTAAGTGCTTGATTTGATACACCTGTGATTAGCGATTGTCATCATTGGGAGGGGTGGACAAATACTTTTGGCAATATAGTGTACGTATGTAGGTGAGACTATTGAAGGGTGTGACAGAGCTAATATGTGCCTCACCTTGTCTCCATCCCTCCAGGACTGGTAAAGAGGGCCACCCCAAAGAGTACTACACATTGGACTCCATTTTGTTCCTGCTCAACAACGTGCACCTTCCACATTCGTCCTACGTGCGCAGAGCAGCAGTAAGTGTTGGACTAGCTCTATAGTGCCTACATCAAAGGACAGTAGAACAATGAAAAGATTGGATACTTTATATGAAGTTGGACACTTTTAATGATGAGGACGTTACAAGTCACAACAGGACAATATCATAAATGACAACACAACAACTTTCCGCTACAGCACATTTGCAAAAGCCGCTACATGATATAAAGCAGAGGTCACCAACCTTTTTGAAACCAAGAGCTACTTCTTGGGTACTGATTAATGCGAAAGGCTACTAGTTTGATACACATTTAAATAAATTGCCAGAAATAGCCAATTTGCTCAATTTACCTTTAACGTTATTATTAATAATTAATGATATTTACACTTAATTGAACGGTTTAAAAGAGGAGAAAACACGAAAAAAATTCCATTTCGACTCTTTAAAATTCAAAATTCAACCGAAAAAAAGAAGAGAAAAACTTAAAAAAAGAATTTATGGAACATCATTAGTAATTTTTCCTGATTAAGATTAATTTTAGAATTTTGGTGACATGTTTTAAATAGGTTAAAATCCAATCTGCACTTTGTTAGAATATATAACAAATTGGACCGAGCTATATTTCTAACAAAGACAAATCATTATTTATTCTACATTTTCCAGAACAAGAATTTTAAAAGAAATTCAAAAGACTTTGAAATAAGATTTAAATTTGATTCTACAGATTTTCTAGATTTGACAGAATAATTTTTTTGAATTTTAATCATAATAAGTTTGAAGACATATTTCATAAATATTCTTCGTCGAAAAAACAGAAGCTAAAATGAAGAATTAAATTAAAATGTATTTATTATTCTTTACAATAATAAAAAAAAAAATACTTGAACATTGATTTAAATTGTCAGGAAAGAAGAGGAAGGAATTTAAAAAGTAAAAAGGCATATGTGTTTAAAAATCCTAAAATCATTTTTAAGGTTGTATTTTTTTCTCTAAAATTGTCTTTCTGAAAGTTATAAGAAGCAAAGTAAAAAAAATTAATGAATTTATTTAAACAAGTGAAGACCAAGTCTTTCAAATATTTTCTTGGATTTTCAAATTCTATTTGAGTTTTGTCTCTCTTAGAATTAAAAATGTCGGGCAAAGCGAGACCAGCTTGCTAGTAAATAAATACAATTTAAAAAATAGAGGCAGCTCACTGGTAAGTGCTGCTATTTGAGCTATTTTTAGAACAGGCCAGCGGGCTACTCATCTGGGGCCGTACTTATCAAGCTTCTTAGAGTGCCATTTTACACTTAAGTCCTGAGAATTTGCGAAATTTAGTCCTACTCTCAAACTTAAGAATAAAAGCTTTTTATCAACGTTCTTAAGTCTAAGAATCACTCCTACTCTCCACGATATTTAAGAGACCTTCAGAGGTGTCTTAAGTGGTTAGGAGTTGCCAGCAGGGGATGGCACTGAGGCGAGAGAGACGTGCGCGAACGTTCAGGGAACGGAACAATGTTTTTTTTTTTTTTGATGACGAGCAGCTGATCAAACGGTATCGTTTAGACAGAGCGGATATTATTTTTGTCACAGATTTAATACTTTTCGATTCCTTGTTGATTTCTGCATGTCTGCAGTGGGCTAGTATATATAGAGCCACCCACACCAGTTTCAAATTAGTTGCCTAATTAATGAATTGGAAAGAAAATGTTATGACAGTAGCGTATGTGTGTGGCCGTGAGGTGAGTGACGTCAGTGAGTGTGTGGGCGATAGAAGAGAGGGAGCGGTAGCGTGAGTGCCGGCAGGGACTAGTTTGTTTTGTATTATTTTGTAGTTTATTGTCAAAATATACACTCCCATTGTCCACTTAAATATTTCCAAGATATTTCTTTATTCTTAGACAACGGATTCCCTTCCGTGATTGGTCATTTCTATGGACACAGAAATGACGTCACCTAAAATTCCGTTTACGGCACATAGTAATGTCGTAATTCAGCTCTGAGTGTGACACTTAAGATTCAGTCCTACACTTCGCTGAAAGTGTGAGTAAGATGCTTGATAACTAACTTTTAAGTGCAGCTTTCAGCGAAGAATTTATTTACTCTTAAGTCAACTCTTAGCAGACTTCTTAGGAGTAATTCTAAGAAGCTTGATAAGTACGGCCCCAGATGTTTGATGAAGCTCTGTGTCTATCTACCACCACTACTGTTTTCTGTTTATTTGTTACTGACTGTGGCAGGACACCTCTGCCTCTGTTTCACTTTATGTTGCTGGTAAATAATATGGTTGTAGTAGTAGGCTAAAGTTAAAGTATTTAGTATGCACTAATTAAAGGGGCAGAGCTTTATGAGACATTTTAGCTTTTATATTTTATAAGATGTATATTTTGTAAGAACCACAATTCATAAATATATTTCAGTGAATAACTTATTGTTCAAATCTGTATATAAATATGTACATAAAGTGTTGTAATTATATTGTAAAATGGATGGATGGATGGATGTTTAAAACAAAACTGTTATTATTAATTAGTAAGTATACATTTTTTGAGCATTTTTAGAGAAAATCATATTGTAGTAAATTATGTAAATTACTCAAAGATGTCATGGTGACCACGCATATAGCCACGCCCATAGCCACGCCCCTGCCGCCACAGGTATCTTGGCAGTTTATGGGAAACACTGACTTGTATTGAAAATGAGATCAGAATGTGTTTCCTCCTGTTAACTCAACTTCAAGTGTCACAAATAAGATGTGATTGCAACACAAAGAGGTTCATTAGATCTTCCATAAATGAGGCAATTGATTATTTTTATAGCCAGACCGGTCTTATCTTTGAAACAAACCACAGATTGACACTTTTTTGTTCCAGTTGATATTCCCTTTTCTACTCTTTTGTTATTTCCCAGACAGAAAACATCCCTGTTGTTCGGAGACCTGACAGAAAGGGCTTGCTGTCCTACCTCAATGGCGAGAGCTGTGAGTAGCACAAACAGGATGTCTTCATGACCCTTTTCAGCCGTTTAGGAATCCAACTTGATCTTTCCCTCAATGTTGTGTGTTGCCAGCGACATCCACCAGTATCGACAGGAGTGCACCTATAGAAATAGGCCTGCAAAGACCCACACAAGGTAGGTGTCATTTCAACCTGGTCACCTCACGTCTTGACACTCTTTTCATCTGCTAACTTTAGTCAAAAGAGCGGCTGATGAAGTGTCTTCGGAAGCCAAAAAACCAAGGATTGAGGTGAATATAGACGTGTTGGACCAATGCCTTTAGCCTCTTGAGGCCCACGCTGTTTGTTTACATGCTTTTTTTTTTAATTTCTCTTTGCTATTTGGGCTTATTGCAATCATCTTTTCATATGATGTACTTAGTCCATAAGTACACAAACGTGTACTTCATGTTTAGTGACATGCTAATTCTTATTTTTACACTTTTTTTTCCCAAATTCCATTGTATGTTATACTCTTCTGACACCACCAGATGGCAGTATAAGTGTCCACACAAGCGGCCATAAGACCCCAATTCAGTGGTGTACACCATTTTGGAAATAAGAGCTAAAAGGTGCTGTCCACGCATGTGGCCACTAGGCCTTTAGAGCAGTGTTTTTCAACCTTTTTTTAGCCAAGGCACATTTTGTTCATAAAATAGAATACGATGGCACACCACCGGCAGAAAAGGTTAAAAAATGAAACTCCACCTGGTTGTCATGCCTTATTTTGAGTTTGTTGTTGTTTCCTGTGTATAGTGCTTTAGTTTCTGTCTTGCGCTGTTAATTTGGTGACCCTTCCTGTTTTGTTGGTGTTCTCCTGTAGCAGCGTCACGCCTTCCTTTGAGTTCCAATGCCCGCACCTGCTTTGTTTTGGCAATCAAGACTATTTAAGTTGTGCGTACTCTATCCTTCTTTGTGGGGACACTGTTGATTGTCATGTCATGTACGGACGTACTTTGTGGACGCCGTCTCCGCTCCACACGCTGTAAGTTTTTGCTGTCGTCCAGCATTCTGTTTTTGTTTACTTTGTAGCCAGTTCAGTTTTACTTTTGTTTTGCATAGCCATCCCTATGCTTCAGTGCCTTTTGTTCATTTTTGGTTTAAGCATTACATACCTTTTACATACCAAAAAAGGTTGAAAAACACTGCACTAGACCAGGGGTCGGCAACCCAAAATGTTGAAAGAGCCATATTGGACCAAAAATACAAAAACAAATCTGTCTGGAGCCGCAAAAAATTAAAAGCCATATTACATACAGATAGTGTGTCATGAGATATAAATTGAATTAAGAGGACTTAAAGTAAACTAAATTACCTCAAATATACCTACAGATGAGGCATGATGATGCAATATATACATATAGCTAGCCTAAATAGCATGTTAGCATCGATTAGCTTGCAGTCATGCAGTGACCAAATATGTCTGATTAGCACTCCACACAAGTCAATAACATCAACAAAACTCACCTTAGTGCATTCATGCACAACGTTTAAAGTTTGGTGGACAAAATGAGACAGAAAAAGAAGTGGCATAAAACACGTCCTAGAAAGTCGGAGAAAGTTATACATGTAAACAAACTAAGGTGAGTTCAAGGACCGCCAAAATTAGTAGGACAAAACGGCGCTCGCCAAATACTCGAATCAGTGAAGCATGTTTAATACAAACAGTGTGCTTTATAACAATTAGGGAGGTTTGTGTCATGTTTGTCCTACAGAAACCATATTAAAACAAAAAATATATTTTTTTCCCCTCATCTTTTTCCATTTTTCATACATTTATGAAAAAGCTCCAGAGAGCCACGAGGGCGGCGCTAAAGAGCCGCATGCGGCTCTAGAGCCGCGGGTTGCCGACCCCCTGCACTAGACAATGGCACATTATTATAATTATTGATTTGCAAAAAATATTTTTTGGCCCAATTAGGTGAAGTTGCATAATTTCCCACGGCACACCAGACAATATCTCACGGCACACTAGTGTGCCGCGGCACAGTGGTTGAAAAACACTGCGCTAATTTAGTAGAGGTCCTAGCTCAACTTGCCATATCTGACCTCATGCTCTTTAGCTCACACAGGGGTTGTGCGCTACACCGCTATTAGCATAGTACCGCGATACTAATGAATCATATTCAGTACTATACCGCCTTTAGTTACTCTTTTAGTAGTGAGTAAACAAACAGACTCCTAATTAGTCGTATGCAGTAACATATTGTGTCATTTATACACCTATTATTTTGTACACATTATGAGGGACAAACTGTAAAAATTGATTATTCATCTACTTGTTCATTTACTGTTAATATCTGCTTATTTTCTGTTTTAACATGTTCTATCTACACTTCTGTTCAAATGTAATAATCACTTATTCTTCTCTTCTTTGATACTATTGGTCATATTCACAGTCCTCATGTGTCCAGGGACATATTTACCGACTTTATAAACATCATATGAATTTTAAATAAACGAAAGAAAAAAAATATTGACGTAATCATAGAAGTATTGATTAGATATGTGCCTGTACTTGGTATCATTACAGTGGATGTCAGGTGTAGATCCACCCATGGCATTTGTTTACATTGTGACGGTGGTGAGCTATTGTATCCTCCTACGGTGTGTAGTGAAGCATGTTTAGCTATTCCTCCTCCTCCAGTGATAATGCTACTTGAAAGAAACTCACTTTACTTGTCGCCATGGAGATGAGGATTAGTGATTTAGAAGTAGCTAAAACTAGCTAGCCATGTGTTAAAGCAGCTCTTCCTGAGGATGTTTCAGTGATATAACTTAACCTTTATCTTGACTTTTTACACCAAAATGCGTCCATTCTCCCTTTTCTGTCTACACACTGTGTCTGCTTGTCAGTACTCTGTGTGTGTGCGTTAAAGAAATAAACAATGGGGAAACGGTACTTTTCAAACAGAGTATAGTACAGTTTTTGGTTGATTAGTACCGCAATACTATGCTCGTACAACCCTAGTGTAATGTTACAGTGGACACAAATCTAAATATACTTGAATAAAACCTCTGCCTAGTTTTGATGAATACTTAGACCTACTGTGCTACTGAATTGTAATGTAGAGCCAGGTGGTAGTTATGAGAACCTGTGGTTTATTGTCATTGTGGCCATGAAGGCATCTACAGCACAGTTGCTGAGTCCAAGACACATTTCTCTCCGTGGGACAATAATGTCATTTCCATGGAAATGTTGTGTTGTAACCTTCAGGATGAGGAGCGAGTGCGTCTGGACAAAGAGCGTCTGGCTGCTCGTCTGGAGGGCCACAAGGAGGGCATCGTACAGACGGACCAGATCAGGTAGACTGTCAAGTACCCCCACACTCAAGCACCATAGCAGACTTGGGTCTTGTCTACACAGAAACATCTTAGTTCTTTAATGTTGTCAGTCAAGTATTTAGCAACATTTTCCTCCACACCAACACCCTTTAGTATAACAAGGTTCACATTTGGTTGGTTGGACACCAGGCTGATTAGGTCATTGGGGGGGTCATTCTTCAGCAGTGTGAGCAGTTGACCACATGTTGAGATCAGCATTTTACAGCACTCTCATGTAAACTGACTTTTGATAACATGTGTTTACTATTTAGAATGCAGTAGAACAGTGTTTTTCAACCTTTTTTGAGCCAAGGCACATTTTTTTCATAAAAAAAATACGGAGGCACACCACTAGCAGAAAAAGTTAAAAAAAATGAAACCACCAGGTTGTCTTGCCTTATTTTGAGTTTGTTGTCGTTTCCTGTGTGTAGTGCTTTACTTCCTGTCTTGCGCTGTTATTTTGGTGACCTTTCCTGTTTGGTTCTCCTGTAGCAGCTTCACGCCTTCCTTTGAGTGCTATTGCCCGCACCTGCTTTGTTTTGGCAATCAAGACTATTTAAGTTGTGCGTACGCTATCCTTCTTTGTGGGGACATTGTTGATTGTCATGTCATGTACGGGATGTGCTTTGTGGACGCCGTCTTTGCGCCACACACTGTAAGTTTTTGCTGTCGTCCAGCATTCTGTTTTTGTTGACTTTGTAGCCAGTTCAGTTTTACTTTTGTTTTACATAGCCATCCCTAAGCTTCAGTGCCTTTTCCTATTTTTGGTTTAAGCTTTACATATCTTTATACCTGCATGCTGTCTCGTGCTGTGCTCTGCATATTGGGATCACGTCAAACCATCCTTGACGGGTTCCCACTTCTACAAAGCAATGAACTACCTGCTGCCACCTACTGGTATGGAGCATTACAAGATTACCCTGCCAAGCTCTACACAGCACAGGCACTAGACAACGGCACATTATTATGATTATTGATTTGCAAAAAATATTTTTTGGACCAATTAGGTGAAGTTGCATAATTTCCCACGGCACACCAGACAATATCTCACGGCACACTAGTGTGCCGCGGCACAGTGGTTGAAAATCACTGCAGTAGAAAACCAAACACATACAGTATGTGTTCTTGTCTTGTGAATGATAAACATTCCAAAAAGAGAGCAGTTCCCTTTTAGGTAATAGTATTTGTATCCCTGGTCAGACAACTTCAAGGTGCATTCAAGGTTTCTACATAGAAAACAATGTTTTTGGGGGTAATTCATTGTTGCAATCTTGGCTGGGCGTTATGGAGCACAACTGATATTTCCACTCCAGTAGATCTGTCATCTTAAACAAAACCTGCAGTTAGCTGCTGAATGTTGTCTAAGTTGAGTAGGACTGCAACTGACCACTATTTACATAGTCAACCACTATTTGAACCCTTAGTCCATTATTCCAATTATAAACACATTTACTACTTTTTAGGACTTTGAAATACAGCTGAAGTTATTTGAAGCACCAAAGATGAGTCATTCATTGATAAATATGTATTTATACTAGGGCTGCAACTAATGATTAATTTGATAATCGATTAATCTGTCGATTATTACTTCGATTAATCGATTAATAATCGGATAAAAGAGACAAACTACATTTCTATCCTTTCCAGTATTTTATTTAAAAAAAAAACAGCATACTGGCACCATACTTATTTTGATTATTATTTCTCAGCTGTTTGTAAATGTTGCAGTTTATAAATAAAGATTTATTTAAAAAAAAAAATATATATATATATATATATATATATATATATATATATATATATATATATATATATATATATATATATATATATTTTAAAAGCCTCTGCGCATGCGCATAACATAGATCCAACGAATCGTTGACTAAATTAATTGACAACTATTTTTATAATCGATTTTAATCGATTAGTTGTTGCAGCCCTCATTTATACTGTAACTGTGCTGCTCACTGATTGATAAATATTAGGGCTGGGAATCTTTGGGTGTCCCACGATTCGATTCAAAATCGATTCTTGGGGTCACGATTCGATTCAGAATCGATTTTTTTTTTTTCAATTCAACACGATTCTCGATTCAAAAACGATTTTTTTTTTTTTTTTTAAATGAAAACAATACACAACAATACCATAATAATGCAATACAATTTCAAAACAAAACCCGACCCAGCAACATTCAGAATAGCAATAAACAGAGCAATTGAGGACACACAAACATGACACGGAACAATCTAAAAGTAGTGAGACAAAAATGAATATTATCAACAACAGTATCAATATTAGTAACAATTTCAACATAGCAGTGATTAAAAATCCCTCATTGACATTATCATTACAAACATTAATTTAAAAAAAAAAAAATACAAAAAATGAACAATAGTGTCACAGTGGCTTACACTTGCATCGCATCTCATAAACTAAATGTCTAATGATAATGTCAATGAGGGATTTTTAATCACTGCTATGTTGAAATTGTAACTAATATTGATACTGTTGTTGATAATATTCATTTTTGTTTCACTACTTTTGGTTTGTTCTGTGTCGTGTTTGTGTCTCCTCTCAATTGCTCTGTTTATTGCACTTCTGAGTGTTGCTGGCTCGGGTTTGGTTTTGGAATTGGATTGCATTGTTATGGTATTGCTGTGTATTGTTTTGTTGGATTGATTAATTTAAAAAATAAAAATAAAAAAAATTAATTAAAAAAAATCGATTTTTTTAAAAATGAGAATCGATTCTGAATCGCACAACGTGAGAATCGCGATTCGAATTCGAATCGATTTTTTCCCACACCCCTAATAAATATGTATTTATACTGTAACTGTGCTGCTCACTCATTGATAAATATGTATTTATACTGTAACTGTGCTGCTCACTCATTGATAAATATGTATTTATGCTGTAACTGTGCTGCTCACTCATTGATAGATATTTATACTGTAACTGTGCTGCTCACTCAGCTGTTGCATGAATATTACATGTCAATTTAAAAGAAAGGAAAAGGCAAAGTGCCAAAAACAAATGATCATTTTGTAATGTTTAAAAGCAGCACACTGGTATATTGACTATTGATTAGTTTTAGCACTCTAATGAAGTCAATGTATATAGAATTGTATCGTTGATTCATTTTGAACATGTTAGCTAGCTATTAGGTCAGGGGTGTCAAACATGCGGTCTGCGGGCGGGCTCAGGCCCGCAAACCGGTTTGATGCAGCCTTCGAGAGGAGTTTCAGGCATGGGATTTTTCCATCTATAGCTGGAAATCCGTCTTTTTTAGCTCTGTAAAAATATAAAATATTTTCAGTTTTTCTTCGTTTTTTTCCAACCTACAATGTGTGTTAAAATCTTGATCCGTCTCTTTGCCATACCCGCCAACAACTACGGTTTTCAGTGGTGATGAAAACTACGGTTTTCCATTAGAAATTACGAAGTTAAAAATGGAAGCTTGGCCCCAGACCCCCGGCTTATTTTCACTCTTTTTCATGAAGTTCAAATCACATGCCTGGAGTTTGCAAAGTGTAAAAATGAGCTGCATTTTTTAAATGAAAGAAACTGCAGTTGTCAATGTGTCCACTGGATGTCGCAATAGTCATTCAAATAAGTGTTTTTTTTACGGGGCGAGCAAGTATACTATGGAAGAGTATACTAAAGGAGGGCTGTGACTCCTCTCCCTGGACTTGAAATACTGCAAGAGACCCTGCACATTGATAAATGATTGTCTTTTGTGATTTACTGGAATAGTGTCAGTCTTTGACCTTGTTATTGTTCACACATTGCACAGCTTGTATTTGCCGATCAATACACAGTGATGCCAAGAGTACTCTTGAATAGTTTCTACCTCCGTTTGTTGACTGGGCACAGGATTCATATGTGGAAATGACAACGGAGATAGTTGATACATAGAAGAGTTTGTATTTCTGCTTTATCATAGATGGGCTGTGACTTAAAGTTGATACACAGAGATGAAGTCTAAGTTCATGGTGTTTCTGAAACTGCTCCACTTTTTTCCTCACAATTGTCAACTACCTTGAAGTGTTTTGTCAGGAGGATTATTTGTGACGTGTATATTTTCACAATGGGCTTGTTCTATTTTCGGGTCGAAGTCAAACAAAGAAAACAATCTGAAGTTGTTGTAGTTGTATTTTAAAATGATCATGCCATGATTGTACACGTCCGGCCCACGTGGTGGTAGATTTTCCTCCAAGCGGCCATTGTGTGTCAGAGAAGCCTAGGTAAACACGCCAGGTTGAAGCCTAGAAAATGCCCTGTGCGGCGCAGAGAAGAGCAAACGGCCGTAACAACCGGTATGGCGGTATTGTCTCAAATATGTACCTAGTAACTGTAATACCTGTACATCATCCAGCCCTACCACAGATTCATCGAAAACATAATTGATCGATTCAAGAAAACGAAAAATAGGTGCAGTCCGAGTCTCCTTAGTCTGGAGCCCCAAATATAATAATGAACAATTGTAATTCAAATCCGCATTCCTCTCCTGTGGCTGGGAGGTGATGTAAAGGTGTGTTCCATTTGTACTGGGAAGTGGGGATTTAAGAGTTGCTACTGCGAAGTTGGTAGAGTGGCCGTGCCAGCAATCGGAGGGTTGCTGGTTACTGGGGTTCAATCCCCACCTTCTACCATCCTAGTCACGTCCGTTGTGTCCTTGGGCAAGACACTTCACCCTTGCTCCTGATGGCTGCTGGTTAGCGCCTTGCATGGCAGCTCCCGCCATCAGTGTGTGAATGTGTGAGTGAATGTGGAAATAGTGTCAAAGCGCTTTGAGTACCTTGAAGGTAGAAAAGCGCTATACAAGTATAACCCATTTATCATTTACTCAGCAATTTCCACTGGAATGCCCCTCGATGGTGGATTTGCATTCTCACCACCCATAAGTTGGCTTCAAAGATGTCTGCTCTGAATGTTAACAATAAGCTTCTATAATATCCGTTATTAGGACTTCTGATTAGTTTTTGTTGGTACTGTCGTGTAAACACCGTATTTTTGTCATGGCCAGCAATAGCATGGGTTTCCTCTTCATCCAGAAAGAGTGCATCTTCTCCAATATATTCAGACAAGGCGACCCCAAGAATAGCTTTGGCCCTCTTAAGTTCCGACCTCGTATCTGGAACACTTACAACTGGGCTGTGACGTCATTGCGTGCTAGGACTTCTGAGGTAAATGGAACGCGCCATTATTCTATGTGACGGTCTGTGTAAACCTTTGGTTTGAACGTATGAACACAATGAAGAATTTTGTGCAGATTCCAAGTCATGAGTGAGAATCCCTTGTTTGAGAGAGTGGTTAAGACTAAGACCAAAATCTGAACAGCATGTTTTTCGCCGTAGACTGACTTAAAAAGGAGGTAATGTTATGCTTGATGGTTGGGCAGACACTCCAGGGACCCAAATAGGTTCTATCAGCAATGCCAACTGTCTGCTTCCTGCCCCTGCAGATCTCTGTCTGAGGCCATGTCCGTGGAGAAGATTGCTGCCATCAAAGCCAAGATTATGGCCAAGAAACGCTCCACCATCAAAACCGACTTGGATGATGACATAACTGTGAAACAGAGAAGCTTTGTGGATGCTGAAGTGGACGTGACCAGAGACATTGTCAGCCGGGAGAGAGTATGGAGGACCAGGACAACCATTCTCCAGAGCACTGGAAAGGTTAGTCCACTTGACCTTGACTCTTCTTACCTGATTGTACCTGTATTCTGGAGCCCCATAAGTCTTGAAAATGGTGGAAATATTTCTAAAACAATCTTGCTTTCCTTCATACTAAACGAGCCGTTTGGAATTGTCCTGTGATGTTAGCCATTATCTCCATACATGCTAGAAAAGCTTTGGATGCCTCTGTTCACGTCGCTCTAGCAACTTGAAGGTTCCAGGTTCCATTCTCCTTTCCACCCACCTAGTCACTGCTGTTGTGTTATTGGGCAAGACACTGGACCCACCTTAAGTGGGCAATATTGGACATACAAGTGAAACGCCAACAATTATAATATGGTGCAAAAATGTGTTTACACCAGCAATTAGATTGACAAGTTGAAAGTCATTTATGACACGGGCTAATCACACGCAACTCCATTTATTTCAAGACTTCCTTTGATATAATGTTCATGATTATGGCTTACCGCCTATGAAAACCTTGAATTGAACATTTCAGAATAATTTGGGTTATCGAAGACCATGTTTTACCCTTTCGGGGTAGCAGGGAGGCTGGAGCCTATCCCAGCTGCACTCAGGTGGAACCACGATCATCAAAAATATAGCCAATGAAATCTTGACATGTTTCACATTTGAAGTTAAATTGCTGAAATGAATGGACTTTTACACAATATTTAAATTTTCCGTTATTATTCGGCACAACCTGCACAAACAAAGCAGAGTCAAGCTATATGGTATGCTACATTAGCTTCAAAATGGCAGCAGGACAAAGCAGCAAAAAAAGCTAAAGTTGGTCCGTGTTGGAACATTTCAGGTACTTAAAAATGACCAGAGTCATTTTAGATGATGGCTCATCCATTTGCAAAGCCTGCCAAAAGAAATGTGCAGGCTAAGTAGTCTAATACACCCAATGTGGTGCAGCATTTGTGGGATCACCACCGAGCTTTACATGGCAAAGTAAAGGTAAGACATCTTTAAATGATGTCAGTGGCAAGTAACTTAGAGGAGCCATTTATAAAAATATGTCCAGAAATGGTACTGCAATCTCAGTCAAAATTCTGTAGTCCTCTCCCTGACTGAGGTTGCCAGATACGCAGCCGAACCCAGCTGGATGGACTGCTCTACTCCAAGGAACTTCAAACTTCCACTGCTTCTTACTAGGGATTGAGGTCTGGGACCATAATAGCTGAATAGACAATGTCAATAACAAATCTCTAACCAACACAGAAATGAGGCTATTTTCAGGAAGAAGTACAATATGACAACAATCATATGGTTATTGTCAGTACTATCAGAAAACAAAGACTACTAGCAATGGTTATACTGGTGACAATAAGTAGAGCATGCTTAGCAACCTAATGTACGCCCAAAACTAAAGAGGAGACATTTTACCAAGGTATGCCTATAGGCTACTGTTTCAAACCTTTCACATTGCCATATAACTTGGTACATGTGGTCCACAATATGCAAACACCAATGAGGAATTATTTGATCATGTGATTTGTCTCCATACCTTTCACATTGTCATGATGACTAATGTTGGAAGCCATTTCCTCAGCGTATCAGCATAGTGACAAGGAAATGGGCACTGGCACTACCCATATCCACTTAGCTTTTATTTGTACTAAATATATGTTGTCCTGTCAGTTGGATGACACATGCTAACTAGCATATATTTCCCCCGTTAGCTTGTATGTCCATGTGTCATTGGCAGGGCTAGCATGCTAACATTGGTTGCAGGAAGATACTAGCTTTCTTAGACAAGATCATAGACTGTATTGGACAATATAGTTTACATACAAAATGTCCATTTCCATGTATTACAAATCACAAGAAAAGGTAAATGTCTGACTTACCTATCTAGGAGGAAATTAGCAAGTTTGGCGTCCGATGGAAAAAAATGTTATCTTTCAAAGGCATCCCGATACAAATCCTGGTTTTGTTCCTGGCTTTGTCATGAATAAGTTGAGAATAGTTACTTTTAAATGTACTACGGTCTGACATGTTTAGTAACTTTACCAGTTGCAGTAGTCAGACCATGATGGCAACCTGGATGTGACACACTCACAGAATTTCTAATTGGTCAAACTGTGGAGGGCGGGGCATCGAAATGAAAACAACAACAATATTTCGGGGCTGTAAATATAATTGTGAAAAGAACATATGACCTGCTGTTATCAGTTATGGAGGTATTGGAAAATATGATTTATTCATGACTTTTGACGTATCATTTAATGATGAGTTGACATGAAATTATTACATATGGCTCCTTTTTAATGAAGAATTGCGTTGTATAAATGTGTGACTATCAGTAGCTTAGCCTTGTCAGTTCAGTGTACGGTCAATAGCTTCATTCGGTGACCTCTAAATGTTGCTTCTTCCTGAAATCTAGACCTTGTAAGTGAATATAGCAAGTGTAAAACACTAAGATAACATCAGGAGCTTGTAGAGTAACAAGACAATAATGATCCTAGTTACGGCCCTGGTTGGAGGATGTCATTAGCTTGTCATGGGGCGTGCTTTATAAGTTTTGTACAAGTAATAAAGATCTTATTAGAAGATCTTAAAGGGGGACTTGTTGGAAGCCATATCCATATTTAAGTGTTACTTCTTTCTAAAAACTCCTATAGTCATATTTACATCAGCTAATGTCTCGTGTGGTACAAAGTGCTTGGATTCGAGTGTCCTTGGTTAGAGTCAGAGCGCTGTCTTTGTTGAGACTGCCATTACATTCCTGAGATACGGAGCACAGCTAGACTGGGGAAACAGCAGGTGGGGGGGACAGGAGAAGGAGGAAGTAGACAGGAGTTCCGGGGTTTTGGTAGACCGATCTGGACCGGGCTAGGGAACGCTTGGGTGCTGGGTTGGTCTCAGGTTTGTCCTCTAAGCTTGGAGAATAAACCACAAAATACCAACTTCTGCCTGGTGATTGAATATAAACAACAGCATATTGCCATAAAAAGAATCTGGGAGAGACTAGCAATTTGAATTCCCCATTGGAGGAATGCTGGACAACGCAACACTAACTACAGTGAGACAAAGTTGTGTGAAAAATAGTCTCACTATCACAAAACTATCATTTTTGCCAAAATGTGCCAGATGAACTTTGTCTACCGGTGTGCAGCTTTCTAAACACCACATAATGTATTTGTATTTGTACTTTTTTGATTGTCCTTAGAGTTAGGTACAAACTGATACTTTGGTTTTATTAGCACTTTGCTTGTCTTGGCTTTAAAAGCCTTTAATAGTTTTTGTAAAAGCCTAAAGAGCAGCACAGTTACAGTAGAAATACATATTTCTGAATGAAGTAGTCCTCATCATTGTTGTTAATTGACAAATGCTTAAAAATATCTCAATCTGAATTTAAATTACAGCCACTCTATTTCATTCAGCTATTGTGATGATGGTATGCTCTGCAATAAAAAATTCAAATGCTAAAGGGGAATAAACAGTCACACGGTTGCAAGCCAGCAATAATAATAATAATAATACTACAGACTGACACATTACTTCCATTATTTACACATATTGTCTTGTGAAGTGTGGCCATACATAACAGGGCCACTCATAGTGACTATTGATGCATGTTATAGCATATTGCATTGTAAGAATGACAATATGCTGTTTAATAGCTGGGCTTTTGTGCAAGTGCCTCTACTCAAAACAAAACAGCTTTATGTTTTCTTTGGGAATTAATTTTCAAGGTGTTTCAACTAAAATAGAAATATCCCAGATTGCTAGGGTTCAAGAGGTATTTGAAATAAATCATGACGGCAAGCTTAATGACATAACTAGACTAACGGTAAAACAAAAAGCCCTCAGTACTGTAGTTATACCCTAATATGCCTGTAGATGGCAGTGTTTTTCTACATTACACTTTGTAGCAATTTTGCTCATCAATCAACTTTTTACCAGACAGGCCCAGATACAGAAAAATCCATGTGGTACATAAAAGATAATGTAGGTCAATCAATATATACTAGGGATGTCCGATAATGGCTTTTTGCCGATATCTGATATTCCGATATTGTCCAACTCTTTAATTACCGATACCGATACCGATATCAACCGATATATGCAGTCGTGGAATTAACACATTATTATGCCTAATTTGGACAACCATGTATGGTGAAGATAAGGTACTTTTTTAAAAAAAATAATAATAAGATAACTAAATTAAAAACATTTTCTTGAATAAAAAAGAAAGTAAAACAATATAAAAACAGTTACATAGAAACTAGTAATGAATGAAAATGAGTAAAATTTACTGTTAAAGGTTAGTACTATTAGTGGACCAGCAGCACGCACAATCATGTGTGCTTACGGACTGTATCCCTTGCAGACTGTATTGATATATATTGATATATAATGTAGGAACCAGAATATTGCTAACAGAAAGAAATGGGGGGAGGGAGGTTTTTTGGGTTTGTGCACTAATTGTAAGTGTATCTTGTGTTTTTTATGTTGATTTAATAAAAAAAAACCTATAAAAAAAAAAACGATACAGATAATAAAAAAACCGATACCGATAATTTCTGATATTACATTTTAACGCATTTATCGGCCGATAATATCGGCAGGCCGATATTATCGGACATCCTTAATATATACTTTAATAATCTGACCCACTAGGCACATTTTTTGCGTATAAAAAATGCGGAGGCACACCACCAGCAGAAAGCATTAAAAAACGAAACTCGGTTGACAGTAAAAAGTGGTTGTCGCAATTGTTGGATATGACTTTAAAGCATAACCCAGCATGCATCACTATAGCTCTTGTCTCAAAGTAGGTGTACTGTCACCACCTGTCACATCACACCCTGACTTATTTGAACTTTTTTGCTGTTTTCCTGTGTGTAGTGTTTTACTTCTTGTCTTGCGCTCCTATTTTGGTGGCTTTTTCTCTTTTTTTGCTGTTTTCCTGTAGCAGTTTCACGTCTTCTTTTGAGTGATATTTTCCGCATCTACTTTGTTTTAGCAATCAAGGATATTTCAGTTGTTTTTATCCTTCTTTGTGGGGACATTGTTGATTGTCACGTCATGTTCGGATGTACATTGTCTTTGCTCCACAGTAAGTCTTTGCTGTCGTCCAGCATTCTGTTTTTGTTTAGTTTGTAGCCAGTTCAGTTTCAGTTTAGTTCTGCACAGCCTTCCCTAAGCTTCAATGCCTTTTCTTAGAGGCACTCACCTTTTGTTTATTTTTGGTTTAAGCATTAGACACCTTTTTACCTGCACCTTGCCTCCCGCTGTTTCCCACATCTACAAAGCAATTAGCTACCGGTTCCCACCTACTGATATGGAAGAGTATTACACGGTTACTCTGCCGAGCTCGACACTCAACAACAACACATCATTTGCAGACTATAATTACTGGTTTGCAAAAAAATATTTTTAACCCAAATAGGTGAAATTACATCATCTCCCACGGCACACCAGACTGTATCTCACGGCACACATTTTTAGGGGTTTTTGGGCCAGCCTAAGTAATCAAATCTTTGATGTAGACTTTGTCTTTAGAATGGTGGGCTGGACTTTGGACAGCCCTGGTTTACATGATGCAGGGTTTTTATTGAGCTGCTGACCAAATCATAATGAACACTTTCCCCCCATGCCTTGCAGAACTTCTCCAAAAACATCTTTGCCATTCTTCAGTCGGTGAAAGCCAGGGAGGAAGGCCGTGCCCCGGAGCAAAGACCAGCACAGAATGCTTCTCAGGTGGTAAGACCATTCTCTGCTTGACACAAAATGTGGCATATTTAAAGTCAATAAAAGTAGTTTTGGATCGCCCTTGTAAAGACTGTTTGAATGATTAGTAAATATTAATGTCACTGGCTGTGACAAATCTAGTTAGTGACAAAGCAGACCAGCCAAATAGTGATAGATGATGGCAATCAGAGTGTGTTCCTTTAAGCAATGATTGTGTCATGTGTTGCAGGACCCATCCCTAAGAAACAAACAGCCTGTGCCAGCTGCTTACAACAGATACGATCAGGAGAGATTTAAAGGAAAAGAGGGTGAGTTGTTAGACATATATTGTGGCGCTAATCCGTTAAAGGCCTACTGAAATGAATTTTTTTTTATTTAAACGGGGATAGCAGATCCATTCTATGTGTCATACTTGATCATTTCGCGATATTGCCATATTTTTGCTGAAAGGATTTATTATAGAACAAACGACGATAAAGTTCGCAACTTTTGGTCGCTGATAAGAAAAAGCCTTGCCTGTACCGGAAGTAGCGTGACGTCTCAGGAGGAAGGATTCCTCACAATTCCCCGTTGTTTACAATGGAGCGAGAGAGATTCGGACCGAGAAAGCGACGATTACCCCATTAATTTGAGCGAGGATAAAAGATTTGTGGATGAGGAACGTTAGAGTGAAGGACTAGAGAGGCAGTGCAGGGTGTATCTTTTTTCGCTCTGACCGTAACTTAGGTACAAGGTCTCATTGGATTCCACACTCTCTCCTTTTTCTATTGTGGATCACGGATTTGTATTTTAAACCACCTGGGATACTATTTCCTCTTGAAAATGAGGGTCGAGAACGCGAAATGGACATTCACAGTGACTTTTATCTCCACGACAATACATCGGCGAAGCTCTTTAGCTACTGAGCTAACGTGATAGCATCGGGCTCAAATGCAGATAGAAACAAAATTTTAAAAAACCCTGACTGGAAGGATAGACAGAAGATCAACAATACTATTAAACCATGAACATGTAAATACACGGTTAATAATTTCCAGCTTGGCGAAGCTTAACAATTGAAGCTAACTTAGCTACGGAGCTAACGTGATAGCATCAGGCTCAAATGCAGATAGAAACAAAATAAATAAAAAACCCTGACTGGAAGGATAGACAGAAGATCAACAATACTATTAAACCATGAACATGTAAATACACGGTTAATAATTTCCAGCTTGGCGAAGCTTAACAATTGAAGCTAACGTGATAGCATCAGGCTCAAATGCAGATAGAAACAAAATAAATAAAAAACCCTGACTGGAAGGATAGACAGAAGATCAACAATACTATTAAACCATGAACATGTAAATACACGGTTAATAATTTCCAGCTTGGCGAAGCTTAACAATTGAAGCTAACTTAGCTACGGAGCTAACGTGATAGCATCAGGCTCTAATGCAGATAGAAACAAAATAAATAAAAAACCCTGACTGGAAGGATAGACAGAAGATCAACAATACTATTAAACCATGAACATGTAAATACACGGTTAATAATTTCCAGCTTGGCGAAGCTTAACAATTGAAGCTAACTTAGCTACGGAGCTAACGTGATAGCATCAGGCTCAAATGCAGATAGAAACAAAATTAAAAAAAAACCCTGACTGGAAGGATAGACAGAAGATCAACAATACTATTAAACCATGAACATGTAAATACACGGTTAATAATTTCCAGCTTGGCGAAGCTTAACAATTGAAGCTAACTACGGAGCGGCGGCGGGCGTTGTAGCTTTCGACGACACCCCGGCTGCCATCGGAGTCTGCAAGAAACATATATTTCCCCAAAGTTACGTACGTGACATGCACATAGCGACACGCACGTACGGGCAAGCGAGCAAATGTTTGGAAGCCAAAGCTGTACTCACGGTAGCGCGTCTGCTATCCAGCTCAAACACAACACAACCTCCTGATTGTGTTGCTGTAGTCCGCCGCTAATACACCGATCGCACCTACAACTTTCTTCTTTGCAGTCTTCATTGTCCATTAAACAAATTGCAAAAGATTCACCAACACAGATGTCCAGAATACTGTGGAATTGTTCGATGAAAACAGAGCAGTTTGTATGGTGACACATTGGGTACGAATACTTCCGTTGCCGTCGTGACGTCACGCGCACACGTCATCCTACATAGATGTTTCCAACTGGAAGTTTAGCAGGAAATTTAAAATGTCACTTTATAAGTTAACCCGGCCGTATTGGCATGTGTTGCAATGTTAAGATTTCATCATTGATATATAAACTATCAGACTGCGTGGTCGCTAGTAGTGGCTTTCAGTAGGCCTTTAAGCGATTTAAAAGCAAACAATATTTTGAAATGAATTGTAAAATGAAGTGGGCGCCAGTGAAGGGGTGCTAAAATGTCTTCATGTTTTTTAGTGGTAGTTAAAACGTTTTGGACTAACTGCAATGGAGCAATTGAGGCCTGCGTCATTCCAACGTAGACGAAATGATGACATAAAAGCATGGATTACCCGCTCAAAGTTGTTAAAAGATAAAACTGATTTAATTTTTGCTAAAAGTCTTAGATGATGATAACTAGGGATTAGAGATGTCCGATAATATCGGCCGATATATGCGTTAAAATGTAATATCGGAAATTATCGGTATCGTTTTTTTTATTATCTGTATCATTTTTTTGTTTTTTTTTGTTTTTTTTTATTTTTTTATTAAATCAACATAAAAAACACAAGATACACTTACAATTAGTGCACCAACCCAAAAAACCTCCCTCCCCCATTTACACTCATTCACACAAAAGGGTTGTTTCTTTCTGTTATTAATATTCTGGTTCCTACATTATATATCAATATATATCAATACAGTCTGCAAGGGATACAGTCCGTAAGCACACATGATTGTGCGTGCTGCTGCTCCACTAATAGTACTAACCTTTAACAGTTAATTTTACTCATTTTCATTCATTACTAGTTTCTATGTACCGGTAACTGTTTTTATATTGTTGTACTTTCTTTTTTATTCAAGAAAATGTTTTTAATTTATTTATCTTATTTTACTAATTTTTTTAAAAAGTACCTTATCTTCACCATACCTGGTTGTCCAAATGGCATAATAATGTGTTAATTCCACGACTGCATATATCGGTTGATATCGGTATCGGTTGATATCGGTATCGGTAATTAAAGAGTTGGACAATATCGGAATATCGGATATCGGCAAAAAGCCATTATCGGACATCCCTACTAGGGATGATACTCGAAACCGGTTTTCCCGGTTGTTCGATAAGAAAATAACCGAGTCCTCGGACTCGAATCCCTTTTTGAGAACCGGTACCCGTTATCGAGACCACTATAGTAAAGAAAAAGAGTTGGTTCTTTATTCGAATCCCTCGGAACGAATCCCGTCCCGACCAGAAATGCTACGTGTGAAATCACAAGAAATGACGTCACGTAGCTCAGTCATTAGGCGCAGATAGCGAAAGCAGGAAAACAATGGACGGGAAAAAGCGCTCCAAGGTGTAATAAAGTTCAAAACAAAAGGTATAATCCAATGAATAACTTTACTGAGAGATTTGAGCAGGGTACAAACTCATGAAGAACACTTTTACAACCCACCGGAAACATAGCAACCAGGCTAGCAACGCACCTCCTTTACGGCAGCTGTCGCAACGTTCTTAAAGCAACCGCAGCACATACATATATATACAACACATCTCCCTTTTTGAACTTTTGTTTTTCACACTGTATATGTGTTGTCTGTCTAATTATAAGTAATGCAGACGAGGCGTGTTGGCTGAGTTCTTGACGTTTACTTTCACGGGTGACGACATGCAACAACACTTTTCGGGGCTACCGCGCATGCTCGTCACTCCCGTTGCATGATGGGTAGTGTAGTTGTTATATTCCCTAGCTCAGTGGTTCTCAACCTTTTTTCAGTGATGTACCCCCCTGTGAATTTTTTTTTAATTCAAGTACCCATTAATCAGCGCAAAGCATTTTTGGTTGAAAAAAAGAGATAAAAATGTAAAATACAGCACTATGTCATCAGTTTGATTTATTAAATTGTATAACAATGCAAAATATTGCTCATTTGTAGTGGTCTTTCTTGAACTATTTGGAAAAAAAGATAGAAAAATAACTAAAAACTTGTTGAAAAATAAACAAGTGATTCAATTATAAATAAAGAGTTCTACACATAGAAGTAATCATCAACTTAAAGTGCCCTCTTTGGGGATTGTAATAGAGATCCATCTGGATTCATGAACTTCATTCTCAACATTTCTTCACAAAAAAATAAATCTTTAACATCAATATTTATGGAACATGTCTACAAAAAAATCTAGCTGTCAACACTGAATATTGCATTGTTGCATTGTTGCATTGTAATGAATGGAATAGCCTACTTGATTTGATGTTCAGTTTATGAACTTACATTCATATTTTGTTGAAGTATTATTCAATAAATATATTTATAAAGGATTTTTGAATTGTAGCTATTTTTAGAATATTATTAAAAAATCTCACGTACCCCTTGGCATACCTTCAAGTACCCCCAGGGGTACGCGTACCCCCATTTGAGAACCACTGCCCTAGCTCATAACATCTTTCCCTCTATAAAGAAATAATGTTAACTCAATAAAGTGTATTTATTTTTTTAGCTTTAACTTTTAATTTTTTAGCATTGTAACCACATTTGCAAACAACTTTTCTCTTCATAGAATTTTCTTTCTTTCTTTAAAGTGCAAAAATGTCAAAGCATCATAACAAACAGTTATGTCAAATAGCAGCAGAAGCGCACTTTTTGGAGAGCTGTATTATTTCCAGTTTTGTGCCCAAGGGACTGATTTTATTTAACACTATATTATTATTTATACACCTATAGTGATCACAGAGACAGCTTGTTTTTGTGTTACTGTATATATTTGTTTTTCTGAAAAATCCCACTTAATATGCTTTGGGTAACAACAGTCAATGTTTATTTATTTTATTTTATTTTTTTAGGGGGGTAATAGTCAATATTTATTTATTTATTAGATTAAATTGTTTTCTTATATAATAAAAGTGAGCTTTTGTTAAACCAAATATTGGTTTAACAAAATAATAACAACCTATCTGGACTCGATAAGAGAATCGATAAGGAATCGGTTCGATAAGAGGATTCGATAATAGACTCAAACTCGATAATTTCTTATCAAACATCCTCCCTAATGATAACTGGATCGTACGACGGAGTTAATCTGCGGTTCCAATTTAAAATCATCGTCCAACTTAAAAGCAAGACTTGTGACTGTGGCTTTTAAATAAGGCATCAGGCGGTGCAGGTCACGGGGGGGAGCATTCTGTCATACATGTCAGTCAAATCAAATGATTTCCGTCTTGTTCTCATTTAAGTTTAGAGAGTTTACACACTTTTATGTCCTCAAGACTATTTAAAAGTGACATCAGCATAAAGATGATACGATATATTATATATTTTTGTAAATGCGTTGAATGGGCAGGATGTAGACCTCAAACAGGATTGGTCCTAGGATTGAACCCTGAGGGACACCACAGGACAAAGAAGCATAGGCCAAAGCCCAATCATCTATTTGGATTGGAAAAGTTCTGTTTGTCAGATAGGACCTGAACCATTTCAAATCTATAATAATTAACATCTGCTGTATTGTGCAACCTCAATACAAGTTGTAGTCCCACCCCTGGAAATAGATATTGCATAGTAACTGTTACCAACTGTAACACAACTTTGCTATTGCTAGATATTCATTCTTACTTTACATTGAAGTCTTTTTAAGAATATCAAGGTTGGTAAATGTTAGGTATGGATTTATTTGTATGAATTGTTCAGGCATGTGAAATGTCTGCGAAAAGGTGGAAATCCGCCTTTTTAAACATTTATTTAAATAACATTTCAGTATTTTTTAAATGAAATATCCAAAAAATAGGATCCAAAGGAAATGTGTTGAACGCTGGCCTCAGGCGCAGGTACTCGCTATTCCTCTTGCCTAAACGCTGCACTGGGCACTAGCATAGTTAGCCAGCGAGCTTGTTGTCGCCTGCGTTTGCTCTACGAGCCACACCGTTGATTACAATCCCAACACTGTTAGTTCCCAACCAGGTGGAGTTGTAGAGCATTTATTAGTAGCCAGGGATGTAAACACAGGTCTTCTTCTTCTTTCAGTTTTCTGGCGGGTTGCAGCCGTTGCATAGAAGGTGCATACTCTATCTGAGTGCTCATTATATATACTATCTTCTATACTTTATCATTATAATAGATACATACACACACCCCATAACATCCATAAACAGAGCTCACAACACAGGAAGTATGTTACCTGAGGGGGCGTGGCCATAGAGTAGAGTTTCTAAATGGGAAAAGATTTCAAATTATACGTTAAAAAAAAACAAGTTGTGTGGTACATCACATGGGACAAGCAAGTGTCAAAAAGAGGTTGGTAGATGAGAATAAATGTAAAGGTATAGTGTAGAAATGCACCCAATTGCAAGAAAGGTAGTCTTGATTTTCAACATTTTCTTGCGTGGCAGCACTTAGAGACAATAAAAATGTTCCTCTTTTTTCCTCACAAGGTGCTCACATGCCTAAAAGTGATGTTGTAGACCAGTGGTCCCCAACCTTTTTGTAGCTGCGGACCGGTCAACGCTTGAAAATTTGTCCCACAAACCGGTGGGGGGGTGGGGGGGGGGGGTGGGGGGGGGGGGGGGGTGGGGGGGGGGTGGGGGGGGGGTGGGGGGGGGGTGTGTATTTGTTTTTTTTTTTTTATTTTTTTTTTTTTTTTTACATAAATAAATACAATCATGTGTGCTTACAGACTGTATCCCTGCAGACTGTATTGATCTATATTGATATATAATGTATAGTGTTTTTTTATGTTGATTTCATTAAAAAAAAAAAAAAATTTTTTTTTTTTTTTTTTTTTTTTTCACATTTCTTGTGCGGACCGGTACCGGGTGGTTGGGGACCACTGTTGCAGATAATTGTTTACCGGCCCGCCACACATTCTGGAAATGCTATTGCAAAAATTAAAAAAAACATTTAAAAAAGTGGAATGAGGTGAAATCTAACTAGAAAAAGTTGCAATGTTGACACAAAGCTACCATGCAGGCTTTCTTTTTTCTTTTTTTGCCATTGCTCCAAAAAAAACAATGTTATAATGTATTATTGACCTATTCAAGGCTCCAATTATTTCAAATATTTCACTTTAAAATATTTTATGTGGCAAATATTGCATATACAAAAACATCAACATTTTATTTGACAAAATAGCATAAAACAAACAAAATAATAGTTCAAACGTAAAATGGACAGATATATCTGAAGTTGAGCTCGTAACTTACCGTAAGTGTTGAAAGTTAAAAAAAAAAACTAATAAAAATGTATCACTTTATGAGTGGGGCACCTTTTGGATCCCAAATATATTTAATGGGATTTTATTTATCTTTTCACTGTGATTACTCAAAAATAATAATGAATTAAAATCAATGGTGTCCTGCATTGTTGATATTTTTAAGGCTCTAATTACTTCACATCAAACATTGCTTTCTGAATGTTTTGGGCAGTGGGGGAAATACTGCATATTTCGCTTTTATTATAAAAAACTAAGTTGTCTTTGACAGAAAAGGCATAAAACCTTTTTGTTTTTTTAAACTTTATATCAACCTGAAGTTGATATACTGTACAGATTTCCTGTAAGCATTATATAAATAAAAAAAAAATAATTTGACTTTTAATGATTTAGACCCTTTATGGTCCCCGGGAGCCCTAAAGGTAAAAAACAAACAAAATCCATATATTTTGTTATGGTTTGAAAATTAAAAATATCAAAATGGCCCCCGCATGCTTTAATTCTTCCGTGTGCGGCCCTCAGTGGAAAAAATGTGGACACCCCTGACCTAAAGTGACATGCCTGGCTGTGCCTAAAAGTGATGTTGTAGACCAGTGGTCCCCAACCTTTTTGTAGCTGCGGACCGGTCAACGCTTGAAAATTTGTCCCACGGACCGGTGTGGGGGGGGGGGGGGTGTATTTTAAAAAAAAAAAAAATTATTATTATTATTATTTTTTTTTTTTACATAAATAAATACAATCATGTGTGCTTACGGACTGTATCCCTGCAGACTGTATTGATCTATATTGATATATAATGTATATATTGTGTTTTTTATGTTGATTTCATTTTTTATTTTTTATTTTATTTTATTTTTTAATTCTTGTGCGGCCCGGTACCAATCGGTCCGCGGCCCGGTGGTTGGGGACCACTGTTGTAGACCACCTAAAGTGACATGCCTGGCTGTGCCTAAAAGTGATGTTGTAGACCACCTAAAGTGACATGGCTGGCTGTGCCTAAAAGTGATGTTGTAGACCACCTAAAGTGAGTCAGCACCAACTCCATGTCTCTGGTTTTTGTCTTCCAGAAACGGAGGGTTTCAAGATTGACACCATGGGGACGTACCACGGCATGACTCTAAAGTCTGTGACGGTAAGAACAAGTATTTTAACGTCCACAACATATCTTCAGTTAAGGAGTAAAACACTGTGTAGAGTGTGGATATATGGGGATGTTTGAGTCCCAGGTTTAATCTGAATGTATGATTGCATTTACTGACATTGTTATGTTTAAAGTTTTGGCTATTATCATTTTGCACGTACAGGTACATGTCAATACATTCTAGTACCGCACAAACTGCAGTTAGTCAATAGACAGCAGTAAGACTCTTTATTCATTCTTTGAGTGAAAATGACACATCACGTCATTCATGTGTAAACCATTCATTCAAAAGAATTCACTGCGTAGTAAATCGTCCCAAATTAGTGTTCTTTTGGTGTGCCTTATAATAAGCACACACATGGCGTTTAAAAGATGACCAACAAGCAGTGAGACCAATGCAAAGACTAAACGCTCTAGCAGCCTGTTTGGAAACAAGTGTATGAAACTTTCCAGATCTGACAGAAATGAGATAAGGGAAAAAGTGTTGTGGGTGATCTGCACAATGTTTTTCAAGGATTCTTTTCCATTGAGAGGTGGAGCTTGGCGAAGGCTTGCACTCTTAGTGCTTTTCAGTCAATTGTGTCATTATTGTGACTGGTGTACTTTACAGGAGTTGTCCCTCAACTGACCAGTTCACATTGCCACACACCCTCTGGCTGACTTGGGTGGATAGGTGTGGAACACCCTGAATGGGTCTTCAGCTAAACGCCGCACATGCCTGCTTTGACAAAGCAACACTGACAGTTTATAGTCTCCCATGAAGCCATCCCACACACACATAGTTCAATCTCCTGACTGTGAGGCCAGCATGCTAACTATGTGAAAGCAGAATAATCCAAATAAGAATATAACAAATTGCTCTAGGTTAAACTCCTCTATTCTTTCTCTGGCTAAATTAAATATGCAAGCAACCACTCAGTGTTTTTAACCAGCTAATATCAGTCCTTATTTATTATTTCTTTATTGCCCATTTATTACTGTTTTTCTTAAATCTTGCCAGGACCTGAGTCCAAATGTGGTAGCGTACATGTGCAAATGTGTACAGCTATGCCAAATAAATCTCCTTGAATTGAATCCTTGTTTTAATGTTGGATGTCAGCAAGCACTTTGTTGACAGTCCAAGGGGTGTGGAGATTGACTGCCTCACAAGTTCCTTTGTCCCATCCTTTGACATATGTTCTTGTTTCTCTGCTGTCTGGTCCAGTACTGCAGTAATTCCTTTGGTGTAATTTGGTGTGAGGTGATCAGATTGCTGTACATGCAGCGTGTGAACGGCACATGGTAGTGGTTGAATAGCAATATGGACGTCTTGGTGGGCTTCACCCTGAGCTGGCTTAGACACAACCCCACGTGGACATCCTCCAGGTGTACTATGTGTGTGTTCAAAGATATTCTGAGAATCTTGTCAGCCAGGTCTGCTGACAGCACGTAACCAGTCCCAGAGCAGAAGGTGGGATACTCTGCTTTTCCATATTCCTCTTCAGACATGTACCACCTGCTCTTTTTATCACGATGAGCTAACTCATGTTCTATGATTCTGCCTGTGTAATAGTTTGTCTTGGGCTTCAGCTCTGGTCTGAGCAGCTTGTGGATCAGGTACTCCGTGTTGATAAACATGTCACTGTCGGTCTTCATGACGTAGCCCGCGTGTGGACAGTACCTTGCCACCCAGTGCAGACCCATCAGGGTCTTCAGTGTCATATTGTTGTAGGAGTCTACGAAGTCCTGCTGAATGATATCATGATGCTTGTCACTCTCTTCTTGGAGCATCCTTTGCTGAGAACTTCCCACCTCTCCCTCCAGCTTTCCCAGCAGAAATAGGCGGATAACTCCCACACCTGGCACCAAACTCTGGTTTGCCCAGGTCTGCCGTATGGCACTCCTGGCTTCCACCTCTGAAGCCACTGTGGTTATTATAAAGACCAGGAATGGTGTTGCTTGACCACCTTGACATTTTGCCGGTTCATTGATGATGTAAGGGAACAGACCATGGATTAAAGTGGCATTAAAGTCTCTCCCCTTCATCTGGGTAGTCTTGACTGGCTCAGGTTTCTCCAAACCTGTTTCAGCTATAATGGTGTTGTTTTTCTTCCCGGGAGAGTTTGTAGCTTCTTCAACTTCTTCTACGGACAATTTGTTGGCATGGAGTCCTTCATCTTGGCAAGTCCCTGGACTTCCTCTCAACCTGAACTGTGCTGTGAGACTTGGATGCCACATGCGGGCTACAAGAAAGATCAGCACCGCCAGCAGAGCGATGAGAAAGGCACATTTTGCAATGTTTGAAGAGCATTGGCGTCTTTTCAAATTCATGGTTGGAGCAGCTCTTATTCACTGTTTAGTTTTTGGCTGGGGGTCTGTTGCTATTGGAGAGTTGCTTCTCCAGTTGCCACCTAGGAAACAAAGGAGAGCACAGAATATCAAATGTTTTGACCTCAGGAAATGATTGCTGTACATTACAGGATTACTTACATGTGTCTCTAGTTATTGCAATTATGTGACTGCTTATTCTCGTATATGCTCAGAATATCCCCTTCATCATTGCAAGTTTTCTGCAACACACCATGCATAACCATGTCTGTCCCACCAGGTATTTATAATACATTAGCAGAGTCGTCTTTTTGTCTGATCTACAAAGCCCAAAAGCAGTGAAGTTGTCACGTTGTGTAAAAGGTAAATAAAAAGAGAATACAACAAATCCTTGTCAACTTATATAAGGCTGAAACGACGCGTCGACGTAGTCGACGTCATCGGTTACGTAAATACGTCGACGCCGTTTTTGTGCGTCGATGCGTCGCATATTTACGTCACACTATCGTCATGGCGGAGCGCAAAGCAGACTGCGAGCGAGGGGAAAAACGCACGCCAAAAGTCGTCAAAAGTGTGGGAGTATTTCAATACACAGCCTAATAATGTTGTTGTATGCACACTGTGTCGAGCGGAAATGGCCTATCATAGCAGCACAACGGCTATGAACGAACATTTGAAAAGAAAACCATCAACTAGTCAATCGTCCGCGTTAGCATACGTTGTCATCATTACACAAAAACATGAATGTGTCATTTGTATCTGCTAGGGGTGTAACGGTATGTGTTTTGTATTGAACCGTTTCGGTACGGGGCTTTCGGTTCGGTACGGGGGTGTACCGAACGAGTTTCTAAGCTAAAGCTAACTTTAGCTGCTAAAGTCTTAACAAGTTGCTTTGCTCCTCTGCCTCTGTCTCAGCACGCAGCATTGTCCCACCCATATAACCATCTGATTGGTACACACGCAGCATTGTCCCACCCACACAACCATCTGATTGGTACACACGAAGCATTATCAGCCAATCAGCAGTGCGTATTCATAGCGCATGCAGTCAGCGCTTCAGCGTCGAGCAGATAGGTGTTTAGCAGGTGAGCATCAGGCAGCGGACTCTCCCCAAATGATTATAAACACCTCCCAGTCAACTACTAGTAACATCACTATGAGCCTGTTGACCTACTAGAAACTTAAACTGCAGCTCAGCTCGCTCGCAGTCCTGGTTTGAGGTGAAGGCTAATTACCTCTCAGTTCCAGCCACATCGACCCCTTCTGAGCGCCTATTTTCAGCTGCTGGGAATATTGTAAACAAGAAAAGAAGCAAAGCAAGTAGACATGCTAACCTTTCTTCATTACAACTGTTAGTCACTCACTGGAATGAGTAGAATTGGTTATTGTGTACTGTGTTGGACTGGATGTTTATTTTGCACATTTTAAAAGCAATACTTAATGTTTACAGTGCTCCAGAATATTTATATTGGCACTTTTTTGTATTGGATGTTTATCTTTATTTTTGCACATTTTAGCAAATAAGCGATACTTTCACTTTTGTTGAAATGTTTACACTGTTGTTACAGAATATTTCGTTTTGCACTTTTTTGTATTGGATGTTTATCTTTATTTTTGCACATTTTAAAGCAAAATAAGCAATACTTTTACTTTTGAAATGCTTATACTATTGCAGAATATTAAGATTTGCACTGGATGTTTACTTTTGTATTTGCACATTAAAAAGCAAATAAGCTACTTTTAATTTTGTTAAATGTTAAAAGTTTTAAATGTTTACCTTGTTACAGAATATTTTGTCATGTTGTTGTCAATGTTGACTGAGTGGCCATACTTTTTTTTTTTGTAAATAAAAGCCATGCCTTTTGAAAAAACTGGCCTACTTTTATTTTTTCATCTTCATTTTAAATCAAATAAAATAAAAAATAATCGGTAAAAGGAAATATAATCTATAGATGAATCGAAAAAAGAATCTATAGATTAACCGATTAATCGAAAAAATAATCTATAGATTAATCGATAGAAAAATAATCGTTAGCTGCAGCCTTAAACTTATATTCAATTGAATAGACTGCAAAGACAAGATATTTAACGTTCGAACTGGAAAACTTTATTTTTTGCAAATATTAGCTCATTTGGAATTTGATGCCTTTAACATGTTTAAAAAAAGCTGGCACAAGTGGCAAAAAAGAGTGAGAGAGTTGAGGAATGCTCATCAAAGACTTATTTGGAACATCCCACATGTGAACAGGCTAATTGGGAACAGGTGGGTGCCATGATTGGGTATAAAAGCAGCTTCCATGAAATGCTCAGTCATTCACAAACAAGGACGGGGCGAGGGTCACCACTTTGTCAACAAAATGCCTGAGCAAATTGTTTAAGAACAACATTTCTCAAGCAGCTATTGCAAGGAATTTAGGGATTTCACCATCTACGCTCCGTAATATCATCAAAAGGTTCAGGGAATGTGGAGAAATCACTGCACGTAAGCCATGATATTACACACCTTGGATCCCTCAGGCGGTACTGCATCAAAAAGCCACATCAGTGTGTAAAGGATATCACCACATGGGCTCAGGAACACTTCAGAAAACCACTGTCTGTAACTACAGTCGGTTGCTACATCTGTAAGTGCAAGTTAAAACTCTACTATGCAAAGCCACAGCCATTTATCAACAACACCCAGAAACGCTGGCGGCTTCCCTAGGCCCGAGCTCATCTAAGATGGACTGATGCAAAGTATAAAAGTGCTCTGTGGTCTGACGAGTCCACATTTCCAAACTGTGGACGTTGTGTCCTCCGGACCAAAGAGGAAAAGATCCATCCGGACTGTTCTAGGGTGAAAGTGTAAAAGGCAGCATGTGTGATGGTATGGGGGTGTATTAGTGCCCAAGACATGGGTAACTTACACATCTGTGAAGGCACCTTTTGGAGCAACATATGTTGCCATCCAAGCAACGCTATCATGGACGCCCCTGCTTATTTCAGCAAGACGATGCCAAGCCAGGTGTTACAACAGTGTAATAGTAAAAGAGTGCGGGTACTAGACTGGCTTGCCTGTAGTTCAAACCTGTCTCCCATTGAAACTATGAAGGCTAAAATATGAGAAGGGAGACTGTTGAACAACTTAAGCTGTACATCAAGCAAGAATGGGAAAGAATTCCACTTCAAAAATGTGTCTCCTCAGTTCCCAAACCTTTACTGAGTGTTGTTAAAAGGAAAGGCCATGTAACACACTGGTAAAAAGGCCTTTTTTGCAATGTGTTGCTGCCATTACATTCTAACTTCATGATTATTTGCAAAAATAAGAAAGTTTCTCAGTGTGAACATGAAATATCGTGTCTTTGCAGTCTATTCAATTGGATATAAATTGAAAAGGATTTGTTGTATTCTCTTTTTATTTACCATTTACACAACCTGACAACTTCACTGCTTTTGTACTTTGTATATACATTTATCATTTGAATTTAAATATCATTTTTCTATGCTATATATTTCTAAAACAGGTATAATAGCAAGCATGCATGTAACCTTAACATTATTTACTGATAGTAAACTTTATAAATAGAAAAATAGCTTTACCTCATGGCCGAGCCTTCATGTCACTGTTGAGGAGTAGACTGCTTCAGATGCTGGGTGGGCGCAGCACTTGGCCTGTAATTGATCAAGCACAAGTAAAGAAGAGTCTCCGTATGATCCTGCTATACAAAACTGGACGTCCTGATGCATAGTTGACCAAGTAATGAAAGGCTTGATTTAAGACTTAGTGCCTGAAGTCCAAAACCATAAACACTCGGGAACTGGTTTGACTTGTTAATGTGTTTGGGCACTCGCCCGCCATAATCCTTATTGTCACTGTTCATATTGTCATTGTACTCCTGTAATACTACGCCCATAGTCAGTATTCCCCTTTTAACGTTAGACTACCTTGGGGACTTTTGTCTTTTTGCTCATTTCTGGCCATCATTTTGGTTTTAGAATCATTTTTAGTTACCGGTATTCATGTGGCAGAACGATATTCCGAAATAGTCTGTTAACTTTTCAACCATTCCTAAAAGACTATCTGGGGACATATGCTTCTTTGTGCCATTAGTTTACAACTGAATGGAATGGCAATGTGGGTGATTCCCACTATTTTGGACTGGTAGTAGTGGATCCACCGTGATGGTTCTGCCACACAATACCTCAATGCTAACAAGGGGAAATTACACTTCAACGACTGTCATTGTATTTTGACTATAGAATTGCTGTTTTGCATCTCAACAGTTGTTTTTCTCACTACCATAGGGTGAAACCATCCTTGCCCAGGCACACCCTCCTGGTGTTGGAATATAAATATTTGGGGTTTTGGCACCAGCTGCTAGACTAGATGTGACCAATCAAAGTGGAAGACTAGATGTGACCAATGGAAGTCTAAGACTAGATGTGACCAATGGAAGTCTAAGACTAGATGTGACCAATGGAAGTTTTAAGACTAGATGTGACCAATGGAAGTTTTAAGACTAGATGTGACCAATGGAAGTCTAAGACTAGTTGTGACCAATGGAAGTCTGTAAGACCAGGTGTGACCAATGGAAGTCTAAGACTAGATGTGACCAATGGAAGTCTAAGACTAGATGTGACCAATGGAAGTCTAAGACTAGTTGTGACCAATGGAAGTCTAAAACTAGATGTGACCAATGGAAGTCTAAAACTAGATATGACCAATGGAAGTCTAAGACCAGATGTGACCAATGGAAGTCTAAGACTAGTTGTGACCAATGGAAGTTTTAAGACTAGATGTGACCAATGGAAGTTTTAAGACTAGATGTGACCAATGGAAGTTTTAAGACTAGATGTGACCAATGGAAGTCTAAGACCAGGTGTGACCAATGGAAGTCCAAGACTAGTTGTGACCAATGGAAGTCTAAGACTAGTTGTGACAAATGGAAGTCTAAGACTAGATGTGACCAATGGAAGTCTAAGACTAGATGTGACCAATGGAAGTTTTAAGACTAGATGTGACCAATGGAAGTTTTAAGACTAGATGTGACCAATGGAAGTCTAAGACCAGGTGTGACCAATGGAAGTCTTAAGACCAGGTGTGACCAATGGAAGTCTAAGACCAGATGTGACCAATGGAAGTCTAAGACCAGATGTGACCAATGGAAGTCTAAGACTAGGTGTGACCAATGGAAGTCTAAGACTAGATGTGACCAATGGAAGTCTAAGACTAGGTGTGACCAATGGAAGTCTAAGACCAGGTGTGACCAATGGAAGTCTAAGACCAGGTGTGACCAATGGAAGTCTAAGACCAGGTGTGACCAATGGAAGTCTAAGACCAGGTGTGACCAATGGAAATCTAAGAGCAGGTGTGACCCATGAAAGTCTAAGAGCAGGTGTGACCCATGAAAGTCTAAGACTAGTTGTGACCCATGAAAGTCTAAGACTAGTTGTGACCCATGGAAGTCTAAGACTAGTTGTGACCCATGGAAGTCTAAGACTAGTTGTGACCCATGGAAGTCTAAGACTAGTTGTGACCCATGGAAGTCTAAGAGCAGGTGTGACCAATGGAAGTCTAAGAGCAGGTGTGACCAATGGAAGTCTAAGAGCAGGTGTGACCAATGGAAGTCTAAGAGCAGGTGTGACCAATGGAAGTCTAAGAGCAGGTGTGACCAATGGAAGTCTAAGACCAGGTGTGACCAATGGAAGTCTAAGACCAGGTGTGACAAATGGAAGTGTAAGACCAGTTGTGACCAATGGAAGTGTAAGACTAGTTGTGACCAATGGAAGTCTAAGACTAGATGTGACCAATGGAAGTTTTAAGACTAGATGTGACCAATGGAAGTCTAAGACCAGGTGTGACCAATGGAAGTCTAAGACCAGATGTGACCAATGGAAGTCTAAGACTAGTTGTGACCAATGGAAGTCTAAGACTAGATGTGACCAATGGAAGTCTAAGACTAGATGTGACCAATGGAAGTCTAAGACTAGATGTGACCAATGGAAGTTTTACGACTAGATGTGACCAATGGAAGTTTTAAGACTAGATGTGACCAATGGAAGTTTTAAGACTAGATGTGACCAATGGAAGTTTTAAGACTAGATGTGACCCATGAAAGTCTAAGAGCAGGTGTGACCCATGAAAGTCTAAGACTAGTTGTGACCCATGGAAGTCTAAGACTAGTTGTGACCCATGAAAGTCTAAGACTAGTTGTGACCCATGGAAGTCTAAGACTAGTTGTGACCCATGGAAGTCTAAGAGTAGTTGTGACCCATGGAAGTCTAAGAGTAGTTGTGACCCATGGAAGTCTAAGACTAGTTGTGACCCATGGAAGTCTAAGAGCAGGTGTGACCAATGGAAGTCTAAGAGCAGGTGTGACCAATGGAAGTCTAAGAGCAGGTGTGACCAATGGAAGTCTAAGACTAGATGTGAGCAATCTAAGTCTGATCATGAAGTGATGAAGTCTACGAGATGAGAGACAAAAGGTCTTCTAAGACCAACACACAGTCTAGTTGTGATGATAGAATGTTCTGAGACTCCAATGACCTGATGATGAATGTGCTTAGACTCCAACGACCTGATGAACGTCTTGAGAGTCCAATGACCTGATGAATGTGCTTAGACATTCAACGACCTGATGAGCGTCTTGAGAGTCCAATGACCTGATGAACATCTTGATAGTCCAACGACCTGATGAACGTCTTGAGAGTCCAATGACCTGATGAATGTGCTTAGACATTCAACGACCTGATGAGCGTCTTGAGAGTCCAATGACCTGATGAACGTCTTGATAGTCCAATGATCTGATGAACGTCTTGATAGTCCAATGACCTGATGAATGAGCTTAGACTCCAATGACCTGATGAACGTCTTGATAGTCCAATGACCTGATGAATGAGCTTAGACTCCAATGACCTGATGAACGTCTTGAGAGTCCAATGACCTGATGAACATCTTGAGAGTCTAATGACCTGATGAACGTCTTGATAGTCCAATGACCTGATGAATGTCTTGAGAGTCCAATGACCTGATGAATGACAAGATCCTTAGACACACAAGTCATTGAGAAGTATTTCTGTCTACAGGAAGGAGCGTCTGCCAGGAAGGCCCAGACCCCTGCACTGCAGCCCGTGCCTCGGCCCAGTCAGTCCACCACTGTCACTGATATTATGTACCATCATGCTGCTTGGTAATAATGTCTTTGTTTTCATCTTCTAGTTTCACAAGCCAGACCTCCACCAAATCAGAAAAAAGGTAAATGGTGTGAAATCAGAATGTAAGGATTATAATGTTGACTTTTTAAAAGATGTCAGTCACTTGTGGTGTAGATGAAGAAGCCCTAAATAGAGGAGGACCCCCTACTTGTACACCGTGTATAAAATAAACTGCTCCTGAAGATAGCTCACATATAATAAATGATCTACACACTTGGCCATTGCTTAGTATCCAACATGGCAACTACATTGAAGAAATGTCTAATATTTGCCTTGTCTATTTGCTCCACAGGCTCCCGCACACCCATCATCATCATCCCAGCTGCCACCACCTCCATCATCACCATGCTCAACGCCAAGGACCTCCTGCAGGACCTCAAGTCAGTTTCACTTTCACTTTCACTTGGGTCAGCTTAAGGATCCAGGAAGTAAGTAGGAGATTGTGTCCCACCAGGCTGGTCACGTCGGAGGACAAGAAGAAGCAAGGCATCCAGCGTGACAACGAGGTTCTTCTGCAGAGGCGCAAAGACCAGATCCAGCCTGGTGGAAACACACTCTCTGTCACGGTCCCCTACAGAGTCATCGACCAGCCTCTCAAACTGGCACCTCAGGACTGGTGAGAAGGCTTTCACTTTTCTTTCAACCCCAACTTTTACACCACAAATAAATATTAGTCAGGACAGAGTGGCCCTAATCACATTTTTTAACATCGGACTGTTTAAATGGGATTTCTATCTGACTCCAGTGTAGACGTGAGCTGGTCCCGATGTGGCCCCAATGTAGTCCTCACTTGCATGAGCAAGCCCCAATGTGGTCCTGATGTGGCCCCCAATGTAGTCCTCACTTGCATGCCCAAGCCCCAATGTGGTCCTGATGTGGCCCCAATGTAGTCCTCACTTGCATGCCCAAGCCCCAATGTGGTCCCGATGTGGCCCCAATGTAGTCCTCACTTGCATGCGCAAGCCCCAATGTGGTCCCGATGTGGCCCCAATGTAGCCCTCACTTGCATGCGCAAGCCCCAATGTGGTCCCGATGGGGCCCCAATGTAGTCCTCACTTGCATGCGCAAGCCCCAATGTGGTCCCGATGTGGCCCCAATGTAGTCCTCACTTGCATGAGCAAGCCCCAATGTGGTCCTGATGTGGCCCCAATGTAGTCCTCACTTGCATGTGCAAGCCCCAATGTGGTCCCGATGTGGCCCCAATGTAGTCCTCACTTGCATGCCCAAGCCCCAATGTGGTCCTGATGTGGCCCCAATGTAGTCCTCACTTGCATGCCCAAGCCCCAATGTGGTCCTGATGTGGCCCCAATGTAGTCCTCACTTGCATGCGCAAGCCCCAATGTGGTCCCGATGTGGCCCCAATGTAGTCCTCACTTGCATGAGCAAGCTCCAATGTGGTCCCGATGTGGCCCCGATGTAGTCCTCACTTGCATGCGCAAGCCCCAATGTGGTCCCGATGTGGCCCCCAATGTAGTCCTCACTTGCATGAGCAAGCCCCAATGTGGTCCTGATGTGGCCCCCAATGTAGTCCTCACTTGCATGAGCAAGCCCCAATGTGGTCCTGATGTGGCCCCCAATGTAGTCCTCACTTGCATGCGCAAGCCCCAATGTGGTCCTGATGTGACCCAAAGTGTTCCCCATGTGGCCCCAATGTGGGCCCCCAATGTGACCTCAACATCACTTGCATGTGCACTTCAATCAAGTGAAAACAAAGAAAGTGGACCGGGAGGAAGTTGCTACGACTACAAAATAAAATAAAAGTTGCCACACCTTAAATAGAGCATTTTTTAAACGTGAAAGTAAAGTAATAAAATGTATGAATGGATGTATATAGTGTCATATATTTAATATATATAGTGACATATTTAATATATATAGTGACATATCTAATGTATATAGTGACATATCTAATGTATATAGTGTCATATATTTAATGTATATAGTGACATATTTAATGTATATAGTGTCATATATTTAATGTATATAGTGTCATATATTTAATATATATAGTGTCATATATTTAATGTATATAGTGTCATATATTTAATGTATATAGTGACATATTTAATGTATATAGTGTCATATATTTAATGTATATAGTGTCATATATTTAATGTACATAGTGATATATATTTAATGTTTATAGTGTCATATATTTCATGTATACAGTGTCATATATTTCATGTATATAGTGTCATATATTTAATATATACAGTGTCCTATATTTAATATATATAGTGACATATTTAATGTATATAGTGTCATATATTTAATGTACATAGTGTCATATATTTAATGTATATAGTGTCATATATTTAATGTATATAGTGTCATATTTAATGTATATAGTGTCATATATTTAATGCATATAGTGTCATATATTTAATATATATAGTGACATATTTATTATATATAGTGACATATCTAATGTATATAGTGTCATATTTAATGTATATAGTGTCATATATTTAATGTATATAGTGTCATATATTTAATGTATATAGTGTCATATTTAATGTATATAGTGTCATATATTTAATGCATATAGTGTCATTTTTTTTTTAATTTTTTTTTTTTTTTATAATGTCCTGCCCAGCTTCTCAGGCAAATCATATAGCAGATGTAGATGCCCATATCGGCTGTTCAGATTTACTTTACAAAAGAGAAGTGTAGGATACTTCTCTTGTTGCCTTACTTGTATTTTGACTTTATTAAATGTATTTATATTATCATTTGGTGCAGCCGGATATAGTGTCATATTTAATATATATAGTGTCATATATTTAATGTATATAGTGATATATATTTAATGTATATAGTGTCATATATTTAATGTATATAGTGTCATATATTTAATGTATATAGTGACATATTTAATGTACATAGTGTCATATATTTAATGTATATAGTGTCATATATGTAATGTATATAGTGTCATATATTTAATGTATATAGTGACATATTTAATGTATATAGTGTCATATTTAATGTATATAGTGTCATATATTTAATGTATATAGTGTCATATTTAATGTATATAGTGTCATATATGTAATGTATATAGTGTCATATATGTAATGTATATAGTGTCATATATTTAATGTATATAGTGACATATTTAATGTATATAGTGTCATATATGTAATGTATATAGTGTCATATATGTAATGTATATAGTGTCATATATTTAATGTATATATTGTCATATATTTGGGAGGTTGTAATAGTTGTATGGCTGCTCTAAGTCACATGTAAACAAATGCACCACAGCAGTCCTTCAACAATGGCTATTTCTTCAGAGTGCAAACATATATTCATGTATTCCATATTATTTGTGCACTATAGACAAGTCATGCCCCTAAAAAGGGGTGGTCTTAAATAAAAAGCCAAACAGGATGTTGTGATGAAGTATCCACTTCCTGTGGCGACTGTGTCTCTAAGGCGTAGCTCGCCCAAAGATGAGGAACTAAAGTTACATTCAGGTCAGATTGTGTTTAGACTGAAGTCCCATTTGACAAGATCAGATTCAGGACTACCTCCTGATGTGGTCTCAGTCTGATGATGGCATTTGAAGACCTTTGGAGCGTTTAGACTGTGCAGTGTAATTGATTGTAATGGTATTGAATCATTAGATGTGCTGATCACAAAGATGACAAAAATCAATAATATTCAAATATACTACAAAAGAAGGTACTCATGGAAAAGACATGTACATACTGTACAACTACACAATAGTAGAATAAATACATTGTAACTCCATCAACAATAGATAATAATCATGAGTTTCTTGGCTGAAGTGTCAATAAAATGCAAAAGTCCACCACTTTAATCATACTTTTTGTGCTCTTGTTTGATATTGTCATTACTGCCACACGTGGTGACATAGTGTATTACAACTAACACTCACCTAATTGAACATTCAAACACAGTGTGACTGTTCATAAATGTAATGTTACACTGGCCATAAATAGACTTGTTATATGTTCAGGCCTACTACGCTACTGTCTTTTAATGTTAAAGCCAAGTGTTTGGTGTAGACTCGTATTCATTTACTAATAGTAGCTGCTTACTGTGCTTCTATCTACACTTTCTAGCCAGCTTATTCCTGGCGTGTCAAATGTTTAGTCTCATCCTCCAGTGATAAAGATACTCAGAAATTGATCAAGCGGAGCCCCTTTGGCCCCCGATGGGAACTCCAGGGTTGCTGATCAGTATGTTCCTTGACTACAGGGACCGAGTGGTGGCTGTGTTCGTGCAGGGTCCTGCCTGGCAGTTCAAGGGCTGGCCATGGCTGCTGCCTGACGGCTCTCCCGTGGACATATTTGCCAAGAGTAAGTGATGGCGCCGGCAAGTGAATGCAGGCACGGCCCGTGCATGAACGTGTGTGTCGCTTCCAGTTCGAGCCTTTCACTTAAAGTACGACGAGGCCAAGACCGACGTCAACGTGCAGAAGTGGGACGTGACCGTCTTGGAGCTCAGCCGCCACAGGCGCCATCTGGACCGGCCTGTCTTCTTGCGCTTTTGGGAGACCCTCGACAGGTATGGCTTCTTCGTTGGTTACCGTCTCATCAACCTTATTACAGCCTCGGCATCAAACTTCTTTCCCTACGGGCCGGGCCACATGTGTGACAGTGCATATTCATGTTTAGTTGTCCAATTGGTATATTCTATTACATGCACATTGCTGGATAACTTCATTACCATTTCAAAGTCAGGATGATAAAGGAGCCATATGTAATCATGTGGCCAGAAATGGTACTGCAATCACGGTCAAAATTCTGCAGTACCCTCCCCCTCTCTGTGACTGAGGTTGCCAGATATGCAACTTACTTACCCTCTTACTAGGGGTTGAGGTCCGGGACCATAATAGCTGAATAGACAATGTCAATAACAAATCTCTAACCAACACAGAAATGAGGCTATTTTCAGGAAGAAGTGCGTACAATATGACAACAAGCATATGGTTATTGTCAGTACTATCAGAAAACCAAGACTACTAGCAATGGTTGTACTGGTGACAATAAGTAGAGCATGCTTAGCAACCTAATGTACGCCCAAAACTAAAGAGGAGACATTTTACCAAGGTATGCCTATAGGCTACTGTTTCAAACCTTTCACATTGCCATATAACTTGGTGCATGTGGTCCACAATATGCAAACACCAATTATTTGATCATGTGATTTGTCTACGTTTCACATTGCCATGATGACTAATGTTGGAAGCCATTTCCTCAGCGTATCAGCATAGTGAGAAGGAAATAGTCACTGGCACTACCCATATCCTTCCATCCATTTTCTACCACTTGTCCATATCCACATAGTTTTTATTTGTACTAAATATATGTTGTCCTGTCAGTTGGATGACGCATGCTAACTAGCATATATTTTCCCCATTAGCCTGGGCTAGCATGCTAACATTGGTTGCAGGAACATATTATCTTTGTTAGACAAGATCATAGACTGTATTGGACAATATAGTTTACACACCAAATGTCCATTTCCATGTATTACAAGTCACAAGAAAAGGTGAATGCCTGACTTACCTATCAAGGAGGAAATGAGCAAGTTTGGCGTCCGATGAAAAAAATTCAAAGGCATCCCTGATACAAATCCTGGTTTTGTTCCTGGCTTTGTCGTGAATACATTGAGAATGGTAACTTTTACATGGACTAAGGTCTGACATGTTTAGTAACTTTACCAGTGGCAGTAGCCACACCAAGATGGCAACCTGGATGTGACACACTCAGACTTTCTAATTGGTCAAACGGCGGAGGGCGGGGCATCGAAATGAAAACAATAATATTTCGGGGCTGTAAATCTAATGTTGAAACGAGCATATCCCGGCTGAACTACATTTAATGATGACTTGACATTACATATGGCTCCTTGCAGTATGTATTTGTCTCCACAAGACATGTTCACACAACGATCAGATGATATTGAAGCATGTATTTGTCTCCACAAGACACGTTCACACAACGATCAGATGATATTGAAGCATGTATTTGTCTCCACAAGACACGTTCACACAACGATCAGATGATATTGAAGTATGTATTTGTCTCCACAAGACACGTTCACACAACGATCAGATGATATTGAAGTATGTATTTGTCTCCACAAGACACGTTCACAAAACGATCAGATGATATTGAAGCATGTATTTGTCTCCACAAGACACGTTCACACAACGATCAGATGATATTGAAGCATGTATTTGTCTCCACAAGACATGTTCACACAACGATCAGATGATATTGAAGTATGTATTTGTCTCCACAAGACATGTTCACACAACGATCAGATGATATTGAAGTATGTATTTGTCTCCACAAGACACGTTCACACAACGATCAGATGATATTGAAGCATGTATTTGTCTCCACAAGACACGTTCACACAACGATCAGATGATATTGAAGCATGTATTTGTCTCCACAAGACATGTTCACACAACGATCAGATGATATTGAAGTATGTATTTGTCTCCACAAGACACGTTCACACAACGATCAGATGATATTGCAGTATGTATTTGTCTCCACAAGACACGTTCACACAACGATCAGATGATATTGAAGCATGTATTTGTCTCCACAAGACACGTTCACACAACGATCAGATGATATTGAAGCATGTATTTGTCTCCACAAGACACGTTCACACAACGATCAGATGATATTGAAGTATGTATTTGTCTCCACAAGACACGTTCACACAACGATCAGATGATATTGAAGCATGTATTTGTCTCCACAAGACACGTTCACACAACGATCAGATGATATTGAAGCAAGTATTTGTCTCCACAAGACACGTTCACACAACGATCAGATGATATTGAAGCATGTATTTGTCTCCACAAGACATGTTCACACAACGATCAGATGATATTGAAGTATGTATTTGTCTCCACAAGACATGTTCACACAACGATCAGATGATATTGAAGTATGTATTTGTCTCCACAAGACATGTTCACACAACGATCAGATGATATTGAAGTATGTATTTGTCTCCACAAGACACGTTCACACAACGATCAGATGATATTGAAGTATGTATTTGTCTCCACAAGACACGTTCACACAACGATCAGATGATATTGAAGCATGTATTTGTCTCCACAAGACATGTTCACACAACGATCAGATGATATTGAAGTATGTATTTGTCTCCACAAGACATGTTCACACAACGATCAGATGATATTGAAGCATGTATTTATCTCCACAAGACATGTCCACACAACGATCAGATGATATTGAAGCATGTATTTGTCTCCACAAGACATGTTCACACAACGATCAGATGATATTGCAGACATGCAATGAAAGAAGGAATACATTTAGCCAAGTTAAGCGATGTGGTGGAGCAGACGTGGCCCCAGAGAGAGCAGACGTGGCCCCAGAGAGAGCAGACGTGGCCCCAGAGAGAGCAGACGTGGCCCCAGAGAGAGCAGACGTGGCCCCAGAGAGAGCAGACGTGGCCCCAGAGAGAGCAGACGTGGCCCCAGAGAGAGCAGACGTGGCCCCAGAGAGAGCAGACGTGGCCCCAGAGAGAGCTGCTGTAGATGAA
>NC_084735.1:11290041-11312541 GCF_033978785.1 Entelurus aequoreus | reverse complement strand
AAGACGCACTGTGAGAGGCTCGTCTCATAACCCCGCCTCCTGGTGCCAAGCATCTCCGCCGCAGAATGCACCGCCCGACAGGAGCGCCACACCAACCAAAGCCCACACCCAAACCCTTCACGTGCAAGACCGAATCCACCCAAAAAAAGTCACTTAAAGGCCTACTGAAACCCACTACTACCGACCACGCAGTCTGATAGTTTATATATCAATGATGAAATCTTAACATTATAACACATGCCAATACGGCCGGGTTAACTTATAAAGTGACATTTTAAATTTGCCGCTAAACTTCCGGTTCGAAACGCCTCTGCGGATGACGTATGCGTGTGACGTAGCCCGGCGAACACGGGTATGCCTTCCACATTGAAGCCGATACGAAAAAGCTCTCTTTTCATTTCATAATTCCACAGTATTCTGGACATCTGTGTTCGTGAATCTGTTTCAATCATGTTCATTGCATTATGGAGAAGGAAGCCAAGCAAGCAAAGAAGAAAGTTGTCGGTGCGAAATGGACGTATTTTTCGAACGTAGTCAGCCACAACAGTACACAGCCGGCGCTTCTTTGTTTACATTCCCGGAAGATGCAGTCAAGATGGAAGAACTCGGATAACAGAGACTCTAACCAGGAGGACTTTTGATTTGGATACACAGACGCCTGTAGAGAACTGGGACAACACAGACTCTTACCAGGATTACTTTGATTTGGATGACAAAGACGCAGACGTGCTACTGTGAGTATGCAGCTTTGGCTTTTTTTTGCGTATGTACGTAACTTTTTTAAAATATATAAGCTTTATGAACCTTGGGTTAGGTGAACGGTCTTTTGGGCTGAGTGATTGTGTGTGTTGATCATGTGTTTGAATTGTATTGGCGTGTTCTATGGAGCTAGGAGCTAGCAGAGGAGCTAGGAGCTAGCATAACACGTACCGTACCGTACGTGCGCGTCACGTACTAACTTTTTAAAAATATATAAGCTTTATGAACCTTGGGTTAGGTGAACGGTCTTTTGGGCTGAGTGATTGTGTGTGTTGATCAGGTGTTTGAATTGTATTGGCGTGTTCTATGGAGCTAGGAGCTAGCAGAGGAGCTAGGAGCTAGCATAACAAACACGCAGGTGTTATTATGCAGGATTAATTTGTGGCATATTAAATATAAGCCTGGTTGTGTTGTGGCTAATAGAGTGTAGCCGAGTGTCCTGGGTTCGCCTATACAATGTACTTATATAATAAAATAATAAACGGGAGACATAAGAGCAGGTTCGGTAGCCACCGCCTCTTTAATCTTATTCTTCACACACCTCCTTCCACAACAACACACACCCTACGTCACAGCCCTACGGCAACTCTGGAGGGATAAAACTCCTCCTCCTTACCTAACACACTCAGGTAACTTGGAACATCCTGAACAGTTTGTTACATACGTCCCCCCCTCAATTAGAAACGTCCCCGTTTCGACACAAACAAAATAGGTAACAACCAAAGGGGAAATTGAGCAGAGAAAATAAAAAAATTCACAGTCTTAAATGCACGAATAACAACTCAACAATATTTTTATCTGATCAACAGTATTGCAAAGGCTAGAACACTGGCCCCTCAAAACATGCAAAAATCTTGCAGATGCGAAGGAGGTCGCACCACTCGCCCCCTGCGAGATAATCCGGGCCTAAGCCCCAAAGAATCCCCCCACAGTCCATTGTCCAGCTCCCCGCACTGTGGGACCTGGGGAGGTGGTGAAACCTCCACAGTAGGGAAGCTCCCAAGTGGGAAGGGAGAGGAAGGCACCTCCTGCGCCTGCAAAGGCAACGTGCACGGCTTCAATCTGTCATGATGCACTACTTGGGCTCGCTCCATCAAGTCCAGAGGGTCGATGATGCGGTATGTCAAGCCCGCTTCCCCTCCAGAGACCAGCACCTGCATCACTCGGTACGGGCCCTTCCAGTGCGGCGCCAACTTAGTACGGCTTTCAGTGGGGTTATTCAGCCACACCAACGCGCCCTCTTTGTGGGCCCGATGACAGCACTTATCATCATAATACATTTTCTGTCTCTCATGAGCCTCCACTGAATTAAGCCTGGCTGCACTGAAGGCCGACTCCAGCCGTTCAGCCGTAGCTGAAACATAGTCCGTCAGGATGCCAGAGCCCCGGGAGTCCAGGACACTAGAGGGCAGCAGTGTCTCTGCAGGAACCCGGGCCTCACGCCCGTGCATGAGGTAAAAGGGAGTGAACCGGGTGCTAGCGTGTTTGGATGTGTTGTATGCAAAGGTGACCTGCCTCATATACGTGTCCCACTCACCCCCGTGAGAAATCAACATTTTAGCTAACTGGTCAATCAAAGTCCGATTATGACGCTCCACCATGCCATCAGACTTGGGGTTATAGGCAGTGGTGCGTGTTTTTTTTATTCCAAGCAACTGACACAGTCTCTGGATGACTTCCGCTTCGAACTGGCGACCCTGATCGCTATGCAGGATCTCGGGGACACCATGCACCAACACATAGTCCTCAAACAGGCAGCGAGCGACAGTGTGAGCTGTTTGGTTGGGCAGTGCATACAATGTAACAAACTTAGTGAAGTAGTCCTCCACCACAAGAACATATCTGTTCCCCCGGGACGTTAAGGGCAACTCCAGAATGTCCATGGCCACCCTTTGGAGGGGGCGACGAACCTGGAAACCCCCCATTGGAGCCCTTGGCCTGGGGACTGGGCGCCGGCGGGTCTGACACGCTCTGCACTGCTCACACCACCGTCTGATGTCTCTCAGCATGAAGGGCCAGTAGTAAGATTGCCGGGCCCTTTCCCACACACGTTCCGCGGAAAAATGGGCAGCGGCTGGCCCCCCATGTAACTGTTGTAGAAGCTCCGGCACCATGGAGGCGGGAACCACAACTTGAATTTGCGGCTCTCCCACGGTCGCAGGCGGTAATGTACGACACAACAACCCCTCCTTAACCGACAGTCGGGGAAACTCAGTCCATAAATTCCTTACACCGGCGGAAGACCCGCGTGGGAGTACGCGAGGCCGAAGGGGAACGCCCCGTTCCAGCCAAGCCAGCACTGTACAAATGTCTGTGTCCTGACGCTGTAGTGACTGCAGCTCTCCCTCAGCACCACAGAGAGAATATTGAGAGGCCATGTCTGCCTCTTCTACGTCAGCGGACGGACAGCCATCCAATGCCCCCACGGAAGCCACAGTGGGCAGTCCTGCTGTTGTAGTGCCTAGCTCTACGGGATCAGGGGTCACCGGCCGACGGGACAGTGCGTCAGCGTTTTTATGGCGGGAGCCGTCTTTGTGCACCATAGTCCAGTCGAACGGATCCAGCTCCAGCACCCACCTGCTTCTTCGTCCGGTGGGGTCATTATCAATAGCCATGTGTCTGAGACCCAACAGAGGGCGATGATCAGTGATGATGGAGAACGCCGACATCCCCACATAATGCTTGAACTCACGCACCGCCCACACTACAGCCCATAGTTCTCTGTCAAACGTAGACCATCTTTTCTGTATGTGTGTGAGGGCCTGGCTGGCGTAGGCTACTACTCTCTCCAGACCACCATCCTCCTGGGCCAGCACTGCTCCAACAGCGTCTTTAGAAGCGTCTGTGTACACTTTAAAAGGAAGTGAAAAGTTAGGCAGTGTAACAACTGGTGATGAAGTGAGTACTTGCTTGAGGTGAGTGAAAGCAGCATCGCAGTCAGCTGACCATTCAAAAGGCACATTTTTCCCTGCCAGGTGATTCAGTGGCGCAGCATGTTGTGAGAAATCACGCACAAATCTCCTATAATAGGAGCACAGGCCCACAAAGGCCCTGACCTCTGAGGGGGTACGGGGGGTTGGCCATGTTCTCACCTTATCCGTGTTTCTTGGGTCGGGCAGGAGACCACATCTAGAGACTACATGGCCGAGAAATACCACGTGGTCCCGGGCAAAGTGACACTTTCGGGGATTCAGCTTTAGACCCGCTAACCGAATTCTGGACAGGACTTCCTCCAAGTGTACGAGGTGGTCCTCGAATGTACGGCTATAAATTAATATATCGTCCAAGTACACCATACAAATGTGCCAAGGCAGACCCCTCAAGATGAGCTCCATCATGCGCTGAAAGGTGGCCGGAGAGTTAGTCAGACCCATAGGCATGGCCCGCCACTGATACAAGCCTCTGCCGGTAGTGAACGCTGTTTTCTCTCTGTCCTCCTCAGCTACCTCGACCTGCCAGTAGCCGTTTGAAAAGTCAAGTGTGCTGAACCAGACTGAACCAGCTAGTGCGTCCAGGCTATCATCAACTCGGGGGAGGGGGTGTGAGTCTTTAATTGTCACTGCATTGAGCCGACGATAGTCGATGCAGAACCTCCATTGTCCCCCTTTCTTCCTCACCAGCACCACAGGGGATGCCCAGGGACTGCAGCTCTCTTCCACCACTCCATCAGCCAGCAACTCAGCCACCTGACGTTCAATCTCTGCGCGTTTTTCAGGAGATGCACGGTAAGCGCGTTGCTTGATGGGGTGGTGGTTTCCAGTTCGGATTTGATGTTTGACTTGGGTGCACTTGCCCGTGTTTTTCCCTGACACGTTAAAAACATCCATAAACTCCTGTAGCAGTCCAGCCAGCTCAGCTCTTTGCTCCCCGGAGATAGGCGACTCCTCCAAGGAGATAAGACCTGCAGGAGCTGTCTGGGTGGCTGTATTACAGATAGGGGCACATGGGGGTATTAAAATGTCACTTTCTGCCACCGGGTAAAATTCCCCCAGGTGCAGCCCCCGCTTAAGTTCCACAGCCTCCCCTGTAGGATTGAGGATGCGGACCAGAGTCACCCCGCCCCTCACAGTGTTCACTGAATGGGCCACTACTAGTCCTGTTGTTTCCGGAATGTTAGGCTCCAGATAACCCTCAAAGTTTGTGATAAGTCGGCCCGTCCCCGCAGGCGAGAGAATGTCCACCGGCACTAAAGTCTCGCTTAACGGGGGAATTATCCTGACATCAGCCAGAGACACATTACAACATTGTGGGATTAATTCCTGATCCCAGAGCAGGGGAACAGTAACATCCCATAATTGTAAAACACCCCTTCTTAAGTCCAGCAATGCACGATTCCTGCTTAGAAAATCCAGTCCGAGCAGGACACACTGGGTGGATTCTCTCAGTACATAGAAGGTGTGCTGCCAGCATGTAGGGCCCAAACGGAAGGTGACTTCAATAGTACCCAGTGTATCCAGCATCTGTCCATTCACTGCACGGGTATCAACATAGTTCTTTTTCAGGGGTCTGTTTCTCAGTGCCGGGACTGACATGCGGAAATCAGCACTAATTAGTGACACAGTGGCCCCTGAATCGACTAACATGGAAACCTCTGTACCTTCAACCACACCCCTTACAAAAGAAGTTGGGTGATTATTACCTTCCATGCTAGTAGCGTCATTGGAAAAGTCTTGGCATAAGGGGCCCTCAGTCCGAGTGGCTGGTGTTTGGGGCACAACACCAGCTACTGACCGTTTCCCTGATGGTTGACGTCCGTGTTCCGCTCCTGCGGCAGAAAATGCACGCCGCGTCTCCTGGGCTCCTCTTCACGTCGGGCGCGCCAGCCTGGACTAGGGCTCCTGCCTCCTGGCAGCCTAGTGGCGGGGGGGACTCCCGGGGGGTCCGAGCGATAACCCCGTGACGGGAAGCCCCCGTGGGACGGGAACTGGTCCCGATCGGGGGAGCGGCCACGGTGTCCCTCTCTGTTGAATCTCAGCTGGCATCCTCTCTCTCCGCAGTTACAGCTACAGTGTCCCCCCGAAGACGAACGGGGCCTCTGTCCCCTCATGTCCATGCTGCGCGCTTTCAGTCTCTGATTTTCCTCATACATGTCTTTTATTTCCACTTTCATGGTATACATCTCCTCTGTTAATTTCTCAACGGCTCTCTGGAGGCTGTCAGACGCCGACACAGACTGCACCGAGGGGCCCACTGCAGTGTAGGTACCCAGGCAGTCTCTCTGAAGAGCCACTCTGGCATTCTCACATCGCTCCGCTACTTGCAGAGCCTCCTCCAGGTCCGTCGCTCCCAGCTCGAGACACTTGGCTTTCAACGCCGGGTCCAGACCGGCCAGAAAGCGCCGAAACTTCTCCTCTCTCTGTGCGATGGCTCCATAATCCGTGAACGCCTCCGTGACCAGCCGGCTCACGTCTGCAGCAAACACCTCCAAGCTCTCCCCCGGAGCACGCACACGAGCCGATAGGCTGGCCCGGAAGCGGTCCATTAATTGTCTCTGTCCAAAAGCTGCCCCCAGTCTCTCTTTAACAGCAGCATAGTCTGATTTAGTCCCATCCGGAAGACTGTCCCACAGCAGAAAAGCTGACTTACTGAGACGAGTCGGGAGAATCCTCACCAGCTCCTCATTGCAGCTGGAGCCGGCTCCCGCCGTCGCGCTAACGGCTACTTCCAACTGCCTCGCCCAGCTGAGAAAACTTTGGCTACCGTCGCCGGTGAAGGGCGCGGGTAAGTCCACTTTGACATTCATGCCGTGTGAGTGTCTGTCAAACAGCGCCTTGCCGGGCTTAAAAGGGTCTTCGTCACCACACCACATGTCCGCAAAATAGACGGGAAGCTTAGCAGCTAACTATACACGTGCAACTTAACTGAAAAAAAAAACTCACGAGTCCCGTATAACACTTTTTTTTTTTTTCACACAGCGGTTAAAATCCCACCGCTGCCACCAATGTAGCCGAGTGTCCTGGGTTCGCCTATACAATGTACTTATATAATAAAATAATAAACGGGAGACATAAGAGCAGGTTCGGTAGCCACCGCCTCTTTAATCTTATTCTTCACACACCTCCTTCCACAACAACACACACCCTACGTCACAGCCCTACGGCAACTCTGGAGGGATAAAACTCCTCCTCCTTACCTAACACACTCAGGTAACTTGGAACATCCTGAACAGTTTGTTACAAGAGTATATATATGTCTTGTGTTTATTTACTGTTGTAGTCATTCCCAGCTGAATATCAGGTACCGTGAGTATGCAGCCTTGGCTGCTAAACATTCGATAACTTGACCGTATGTGCGCGTCACGTACGTAACTTTTTAAAAATATATAAGCTTTATGAACCTTGGGTTAGGTAAACGGTCTTTTGGGCTGAGTGATTGTGTGTGTTGATCAGGTGTTTGAATTGTATTGGCGTGTTCTATGGAGCTAGGAGCTAGCAGAGGAGCTAGGAGCTAGCATAACAAACACGCAGGTGTTTTTATGCAGGATTAATTTGTGGCATATTAAATATAAGCCTGGTTGTGTTGTGGCTAATAGAGTATATATATGTCTTGTGTTTATTTACTGTTGTAGTCATTCCCAGCTGAATATCAGGTCACCCTCGGCTCTCACAGCATCTTCCCTATCTGAATAGCTTCAACTCCCCACTAGTCCTTCACTTGCACTTTACTCATCCACAAATCTTTCATCCTCGCTCAAATTAATGGGGAAATTGTCGCTTTCTCGGTCCGAATCTCTCTCACTTCATGCGGCCATCATTGTAAACAATAGGGAACTTTGCGTATATGTTCAACTGACTACGTCACGCTACTTCCGGTAGGTGCAAGCCTTTTTTTTATCAGATACCAAAAGTTGCAATCTTTATCGTCGTTGTTCTATACTAAATCCTTTCAGCAAAAATATGGCAATATCGCGAAATGATCAAGTATGACACATAGAATAGATCTGCTATCCCCGTTTAAATAAAAAAAATTCATTTCAGTAGGCCTTTAACAAGAAGCCAAAAAGTGCAAAAACAACAATGCTCGCGCTGCAGGAGCCGCGAACGACCGCAGGGACACAACATTAGGTACACCTGCAGACTGCAGCACGGATTTCATATTTCATTCATTCACAACTCTTCCAACACGAACACCACTGTTCCCGCACTTATAAGTAAAGGTAAGACCATAATAACGTTTTTTTTATTAAATGTGCTTTTTTGTGTGCTACAGTTTGTATGTGTAAAGTTAAAGTTAAGTTAAAGTACCAATGATTGCCACACACACACTAGGTGTGGTGAAATTTGTCCTCTGCATTTGACCCATCCCCTTGTTTACCCCCTGGGAGGTGAGGGGAGCAGTGGGCAGCAGCGGCGCCGTGCCTGGAAATCATTTTTGGTGATTTAACCCCCAATTCCAACCCTTGATGCTGAGTGCCAAGCAGGGAAGAATGCTGGTATGAGCTTTTAAACACAACCCGTTAACTGCTGCCAGTCAAATGGTGAATAAGATACTCTTTAGGGTTCATATGTGTGCCTCACCAGTCATGAACCTCACCGCACGCCACTGTTATATATATATATATATATATATATATATATATATATATATATATATATATATATATATATATATATATATATATACACACACACCATATGTATATATATATATATGTGTGTGTGTGTGTATATATATATATATATATACACACACACACACCATATGTATATATATATATATGTGTGTGTATATATATATATAAATATATATGTGTGTGTGTGTGTGTGTGTGTGTATATACATACACTACATTGCCAAAAGTATGGTGTCCATCCCTCCCAATGATGAGAATCGCTAATCACAGGTATATCAAATCCAGTACTTAGGCATGGAGACTGTTTCTACAGACATGTGTGAAAGAATGGGCCGCTCTCAGTGATTTCCAGCATGGAACTGTCATAGGATGCCACCTGTGCAACAAATCCAGTCCTGAAATGTCCTGGCTCCTAAATATTCCAAAGTCAACTTTATTCTAAGAAAAGTGAAGAGTTTGGGAACAACAGCAACTCAGCCAGGAAGTGGTAGGCCAGGTAAACTGACAGAGAGGTCAGCATAGTGCAAAGACTTTCTGCACAGTCACCTGCTACACAGCTCCAAACTTCATGTCACCTTCCAATTAGCCCACGTACAGTACGCAGAGAGCTTCATGGAATGGCTTTCCATGGCCGAACAGCTGCATCTAAGCCACACATCACCGAGTCCAATGCAAAGTGTGGGATGCAGTGGTGTAAAGGACATCACCACTGGACACTTAGAGCAGTGGAGACGCCTTCTCTGGACTGATGAATCACACTTTTACATCTGATGGACCAGTCTGGGTTTGGAGGTTGCCAGGAGAACACTACATTTCAGACTGCATTGTGCCGAGTGTGAAATTTGGTGGAGGAGGAATTATGGTGTGGGGTTGTTTTTCAGGAGTTGGGCTTGGCTTCTTAGTTCCAGTGAAAGGAACTTTGAATGCTCCAGGACACCAAAACATTTTGGACAATTCCATGGGATGGCACTTCAAGGTCATATGTGAGTAAAGGCAGGTGGCTAAATACTTTTGGCAGTATAGTGTGTGTATGTACATATATATGTGTGTATTTATATATTATTGATTGTACATATATGTGTGTATATTTACATATTATTGATTGTACATATATGTGTGTGTGTATTTACATATTATTGATTGTACATATGTGTGTATATTTATATATTATTGATTGTACATATGTGTGTCTATTTGCATATTATTGATTGTACATATATGTGTGTGTATTTATATATTATTGATTGTACATATATGTGTGTGTATTTATATATTATTGATTGTACATATATGTGTGTGTATTTATATATTATTGATTGTACATATATATGTGTGTATACTTATATATTATTGATTGTACATATATATGTGTGTATATTTACATATTATTGATTGTACAGCTATGGTGTTTCTGCTGGGCAAGTATGCCTGACGCGCCTCCTTGGGTCAGCTGCAGGGTCATCAGCCGGGCACCACCGCTCATTTGAGTTAACCCCGCAACGCCTCCTGGTGGTAGGGACGTCTCCCTGCAGCACACCCATCTATATATATTATATAATACATATACATAAAATGTGTGTGTGTGTGTATTAACCCTAAGTCGACATGGTCTTCAACCAGGACTTTGTCTACAACCAGGGCCGCCATACCGGGGAAGGAGTTTCCAGTACAGTGTTCTGTGTTGGAAAAGTTGTTTCAACCTGCATGAAAGTTGGAATTCGGGATGTTGTGATCAGTGTTTGATGCCATGCTGATCATCTGATACCAATACCAATCACTGTTACCTTTCTTGTATTCCTTCCTTATTCTCATTTCTTACATAAAACTGTTGCATCAAATCTAAGTCAATAACAACTTCATACATTCATCGCAATTTTTTGCTCTTAGCCCTAAAGTCGTCCTACAGGAAGGGATTCTTAGCAACCGATGCTGTGATCGAAGTTGGACTTGCCACGAAACGCGTGAGGATATCCATCACTCTGCTGCCCTCTAGCGGCTAAAGTGGATAGTGCACCCCCATTGGGTATGTCACGTGTCAGGTTCATTGCAACACATCCCCTTCCTACTGTATGAAATTATTCTGTTTGTACATTTGAGAGAATAAAAATATAGATTTAATCACTCTACTAAATCAAAGGATTTATTAAACATTCATAAATGCAGTTTATCCGGAGGGGATTATGTTTAATTTGGGGCCGCAGTCAGTTTATCTAGAGGGGATTATGTTTAATTTGGGGCCGCAGTCAGTTTATCTAGAGGGGATTATGTTTAATTTGGGGCCGCAGTCAGTTTATCTGGAGGGGATTATGTTTAATTTGGGGCCGCAGTCAATTTATCTAGAGGGGATTATGTTTAACTTGGGGCCGCAGTCAGTTTATCTGGAGGGGATTATGTTTAATTTGGGGCCGCAGTCAGTTTATCTAGAGGGGATTATGTTTAATTTGGGGCCGCAGTCAGTTTATCTAGAGGGGATTATGTTTAATTTGGGGCCGCAGTCAGTTTATCTAGAGGGGATTATGTTTAATTTGGGGCCGCAGTCAGTTTATCTAGAGGGGATTATGTTTAATTTGGGGCCGCAGTCAGTTTATCTAGAGGGGATTATGTTTAATTTGGGGCCGCAGTCAGTTTATCCGGAGGGGATTATGTTTAATTTGGGGCCGCAGTCAGTTTATCTAGAGGGGATTATGTTTAATTTGGGGCCGCAGTCAGTTTATCTAGAGGGGATTATGTTTAATTTGGGGCCGCAGTCAGTTTATCTAGAGGGGATTATGTTTAATTTGGGGCTGCAGTCAGTTTATCTGGAGGGGATTATGTTTAATTTGGGGCCGCAGTCAGTTTATCTAGAGGGGATTATGTTTAACTTGGGGCCGCAGTCAATTTATCTGGAGGGGATTATGTTTAATTTGGGGCCGCAGTCAGTTTATCTGGAGGGGATTATGTTTAATTTGGGGCCGCAGTCAGTTTATCTAGAGGGGATTATGTTTAACTTGGGGCCGCAGTCAGTTTATCCGGAGGGGATTATGTTTAATTTGGGGCCGCAGTTCCAAGACACGAGTAATGAGCTGCTAGCTTGTCAGCTGGGGATTGGCGTTGGTGAGTTCTTGGAAATGGTCCGGTACTGATCAGTGGTGGATCAATGGTCACATCCTTAGTACGAATGTCCTTATTTGCACTTTTGCAACAAGGTTCTTCAGAGCAAACATCCAATGGAAACATGTTTGTTTTCTGACTTGGCGAGGGGTGGAACTCGACAATTATTAACTGGTCCTCATCTGATTTCACAGCATTTGTTTGGATTTTGTCAGAAAATTGTACAATTCCTGACAAAATGTCTCTGAGGTGTCTGGTAATTGTCCTCCTGTCCTTTCCCCAAGCCTTTCACGGTAAGTCCACTGCATTTTGGATTGTTTGAAAACCACTGAACGGAATTCTGCCTCTGGTTTTAGCTCAAGTCTTAGCCCAAAGTACAGCAGAGTCCTGTCCTGCTCCCCGACTGGATGGAGGGTTTTTTGTGCCGGAGCAAGGAACCTACTCGCATAGAAGCGGCCTCGCGTATGCTTGCAACCACGGGTGGAAACCAGTGGTGGAGGGTTGGTGGGCCACCACTGTATGCCTGAACGGGTCATGGTCTCATATGCCACAATGTATTGGTAAGTCAAATGCCAACATGCCACAATGTATTGGTAAGTCAAATGCCAACATGCCACAATGTATTGGTAAGTCAAATGCCAACATGCCACAATGTATTGGTAAGTCAAATGCCAACATGCCACAATGTATTGGTAAGTCAAATGCCAACATGCCACAATGTATTGGTAAGTCAAATGCTAACACCTTATTCATATAATAGCATGAGAGTAATTGTACTGTTGGAGGGCTTACCAGCATGTAGCTTCTCCCTCCGCCCAGTCGTGAGTACTGCATCCAACCTGAAAAAGTGGTTGACATTGTGTTCCCGCTGTGGAGCCCAGGGTCACCACCACTGATTTTAGCGGTTACGTGTCCTCATAGGACTGCACATTCATGACCCCGGATTGGCCATGTACCAATTCTTGACTCGCGATATGATCTTTCAAGGGAGCCATTCAATAGACCGTCTCCTTGCTATATTTTACCTCGTGCTACCACTTTTAATCTCCAAAACATGTCATTTTACACATTGAACCTTTACGTGCCCTACAGATACAGTAGAAATTGTTCTGAAATATTATTTTTCAACTTCTCTTGTTTTATTCGGGCAGTCAAATTTAAGGCATTAACTCATGCGAATACTCACATAAAATGGCATTAATTAAAGGCCTACTGAAACCCACTACTACCGACCACGCAGTCTGATAGTTTATATATCAATGATGAAATCTTAACATTATAACACATGCCAATACAGCCGGGTTAACTTATAAAGTGACATTTTAAATTTGCAGCTAAACTTCTGGTTCGAAACGCCTCTGAGGATGACGTATGCGCGTGACGTAGACCGGCGAACACGGGTATGCCTTCCACATTGAAGCCAATACGAAAAAGCTCTGTTTTCATTTCATAATTCCACAGTATTCTGGACATCTGTGTTCGTGAATCTGTTTCAATCATGTTCATTGCATTATGGAGAAGGAAGCTGAGCAAGCAAAGAAGAAAGTTGTCGGTGCGAAATGGACGTATGGCAATATCGCGAAATGATCAAGTATGACACATAGAATAGATCTGATATCCCCGTTTAAATAAAAAAAATTCATTTCAGTAGGCCTTTAAAGGGGCTGTTTGCAATTTGCCGGCTCACACCTGGCTAGCTTATTTTACCATTGGTGGGTTAACAATACATTTTACTGGCCCGAATAAAACGCTTGGCGTTTACGGCGGTCACTCACTGGTCTCGGCAACGCGTACAAAAGCAGCCCAGGAGAACTAAGAAGTTGCAGATGCTAGAATCTACTTTCAATGACGATCCAAAAATCATGTGACAACAAATGACTTTCCAAGTCCTTTAATTACTCAATCTGGTACTTTGTCTGATAAGACAACTATATCAAATTGTTTTAATGAGTATTTTGTTTCTGCCGGATCCTTGTTTGAGTCGTTGAATCCTCAATTGTCAAATGTAAATAGACGCAGCACCTGCACTTTTGAGTTCACACCTGTATCAATATCCGAGGTAAACAGTGCACTAAAGAGCCTGGACACAACTAAAGCAGCAGGATCTGACCAAATTGAACCCTTTTTCTTAAAATTGGCTGCTGAGCCTCTCTCGCATATTTTTAACCTAAGTCTAACAAGTAAAAGCATTCCAAAAATCTGGAAATCGGCCTTTGTTCTTCCCCTGCTAAAAGGGGGTGAACCCACAAATATAAATAATTACAGACCAATTTCTAAATTATGCATTTTAGCAAAATTGTTTGAGAAGATCATCAGTAACCAGCTAGAGGATTTTTTAGAATCAAACAATATTTTATCTCCATTTCAATCTGGTTTTAGAAAACAGCACAGCACTATTACAGCTGCTCTTAAGGTCCTCAATGATTTAATCGAGGCTGTAGACGGCAAGAAATATCGTGTCGCCCTATTTATTGATTTGTCAAAAAGCATTTGACACAGTAGACCACAGTCTGTTAATTCAAGCCCTTCATCACGTTGGATTATCTAAAAATGCAGCTGCTTGGTTCACAGACTATCTCTCCAGCAGAACACAACGTGTACAGGTGGCTGGGACCACCTCTTCATTACTGGACATTACCAAAGGCGTTCCACAAGGCTCAGTGCTGGGGCCCATTTTATTTTCTATCTACATAAATAATCTTTGTAATAATTTGTCCAATGCAATGTACCATTTTTATGCAGACGACACCATTATTTATTGCTGTTCAACCTCCATCACTCAGGCTTTTGAGTTTTTACAAGCTGCTTTTGATGTCATCCAGGCTCGCTTATTTGATCTTAAATTGGTTTTAAATACAGATAAAAGCAAGGTAATGGTTTTCTCTCATTCAAGGGTGCTACTGGAAAATATTCCAAATATTGTAACATCAAATGGAAACCCTATAGAGCAGGTCTTAAATTACAAGTACTTGGGTTTTACTCTTGATCAGGAGCTTTCATTTAAAGCCCATATTAACAACTTGGTCTCTAAGCTTAGGGTAAAGCTTGGTTTCTTTTTTAGAAATAAAAACTGCTTCTCTCTTAAAGTCAGAAAGAAATTGGTGACAGCAACTATCTTGCCTGTAATTGATTATGGAGACGTCCTTTATTTTAGTGCTTCATCTAAATGCCTCCAGTCTTTGGACACGGTTTTTCATTCAGCACTAAGATTTGTTACTGGCTGTCGTAGTCTCACCCACCATTGTCAACTGTATATGAAGTCAGACTTATCTTCACTGAGTGCACGCAGATACACACATTGGCTGACTTTAATTTATAAGGCTCTTTTAGGTTCAATACCTCCATACTTGTGTACTCTGTTACAAAGAAAAAGCAGCTCTTACGCATTACGTTCTAACAATTTGTATGTTTTAACTGTTCCTCATGTACGGACTGAATTTGGCAAAAGAGCTTTTGGCATTGCTGCCCCTATGGCATGGAATGAATTGCAGACGAAACTGAAACTTACAGAACTACTTCCATTTGGAGCCTTCCGTTCTGTCCTGAGGGACAAACAGCGAGAGACGTTTGCACAGTGCCTGTGTTTTTAAAGGCCTACTGAAAGCCACTACTACCGACCACGCAGTCTGATAGTTTATATGTCAATGATGAAATCTTAACATTATAACACATGCCAATACGGCCGGGTTAACTTATAAAGTGACATTTTAAATTTGCCGCTAAACTTCCGGTTCGAAACGCCTCTGAGGATGACGTATGCGCGTGACGTAGACCGGGGAACACGGGTATGCCTTCCACATTGAAGCCAATACGAAAAAGCTCTGTTTTCATTTCATTATTCCACAGTATTCTGGACATCTGTGTTCGTGAATCTGTTGCAATGATGTTCATTGCATTATGGAGAAGGAAGCTGAGCAAGCAAAGAAGAAAGTTGTCTGTGCGAAATGGACGTATTTTTCGAACGTAGTCAGCAACAACAGTCCAGAGCCGGCGCTTCTTTGTTTACATTCCCGAAAGATGCAGTCAAGATGGAAGAACTCGGATAACAGAGACTCTAACCAGGAGGACTTTTGACTTCGATACACAGACGCCTGTAGAGAACTGGGACAACACAGACTCTTACCAGGATTACTTTGATTTGGATGACAAAGACGCAGACGTGCTACTGTGAGTATGCAGCTTTGGCTTCTAAACATTTGATCGCTTGACCGTATGTGCGCAACTTTTTTTTGCGTATGTACGTAACTTTTTAAAAATATATAAGCTTTATGAACCTTGGGTTAGGTGAACGGTCTTTTGGGCTGAGTGATTGTGTGTGTTGATCAGGTGTTTGAATTGTATTGGCGTGTTCTATGGAGCTAGGAGCTAGCATAGGAGCTAGGAGCTAGCATAGCACGTACCATACCGTACGTGCGCGTCACGTACGTAACTTTTTAAAAATATATAAGCTTTATGAACCTTGGGTTAGGTGAACGGTCTTTTGGGCTGAGTGATTGTGTGTGTTGATCAGGTGTTTGAATTGTATTGGCGTGTTCTATGGAGCTAGGAGCTAGCATAGGAGCTAGGAGCTAGCATAACACGTACCGTACCGTACGTGCGCGTCACGTACGTAACTTTTTAAAAATATATAAGCTTTATGAACCTTGGGTTAGGTGAACGGTCTTTTGGGCTGAGTGATTGTGTGTGTTGATCAGGTGTTTGAATTGTATTGGCGTGTTCTATGGAGCTAGGAGCTAGCATAGGAGCTAGGAGCTAGCACAACATGTACCGTACCGTACGTGCGCGTCACGTACGTAACTTTTTAAAAATATATCAGCTTTATGAACCTTGGGTTAGGTGAACGGTCTTTTGGGCTGAGTGATTGTGTGTGTTGATCAGGTGTTTGAATTGTATTGGCGTGTTCTATGGAGCTAGGAGCTAGCAGAGGAGCTAGGAGCTAGCATAACAAACACGCAGGTGTTTTTATGCAGGATTAATTTGTGGCATGTTAAATATAAGCCTGGTTGTGTTGTGGCTAATAGAGTATATATATGTCTTGTGTTTATTTACTGTTGTAGTCATTCCCAGCTGAATATCAGGTCACCCCCGGCTCTCACAGCATCTTCCCTATCTGAATAGCTTCAACTCCCCACTAGTCCTTCACTTGCACTTTACTCATCCACAAATCTTTCATCCTCGCTCAAATTAATGGGGAAATTGTCGCTTTCTCGGTCCGAATCTCTCTCACTTCATGCGGCCATCATCAGACTTATCAGATTCTTTATTTGTCCATTCTTACATGTACAAGACACATAAGAACTGAAATTACATTTTCGGCACAATCCCGCTAAGAGCAGACATACGTTACAGGGAGACAAGACGGGACCGCCAACGGATCAGCCTCACTTAGGCGCTCCTTAAAAAGGTGGGAAAAAGGTGACATTGGGGAAGGGGGGAAGTAAAAAAAAATATCAGCCTGAGGCTGGACCCTCAGGAATGGTCCAGACTGAGTCCGAGGAAAAAAACCTCACATAGCATGGCACACATAAACATAGTACATGTAATCACAACAACTCGCAACAGAGTCATCCAACAGGACTTTGGAGGCCGGCAGCTGCTGTTGAGCGCTGCTCAGCCCCCACAACCCCGGAGGAATTAAGCAGTGGTGAAGGCGTTGATATGGGGAGGGGTGTGTGCGTGCATGTATGCCCAATTAACTTGGGTGAGATGTTGGAATTGTCTTTATGGGCCGAGGCCGGCCCCAAGAGTTCAAGAGTTCAAGAGTCCGACCCAGGTGCTTTTGAAAAGAAGGGAAAGGTCAAAAGCGTCCATCTTTGAGGAGTCCTCAGGGGAGTGTTTTCAAACAGCCTGTTCCTCAAGGCCATTCGAGGGAGTCAAATCGTAGATTAAGATGTTGTTTTTTCTTCGAGCAGTCAAAACAATGACATTCCTGCTCTGTATGCTGGCTCTGACAATTCCAATTTATTCTTTCTCTAACTTCATCAAGATGGAATCTACCTTGCGATTCAAATCAGCAATCGCTCCAGTCTGTGATCCCACAGCACGACCCAATCCTTCCATTGCGTTGAACAGCCTGTTGGCCCCTTGAGTGGCTGCCATCGTCTTCCGAATTTGACGATACACCAGAGCAATGCCCAGCCCAATCAGCAAATTCCCTGCGATCACAGCTCCAAATAGGTAGATGTCTTCCACGTCCTCGATGGAAAGGACTGAGAGGCACATGATTCTCCAAGTATTCCAGGAATCTCTCACGTACCCCGCAGCAATGGTTCCATCAGGGCAGCCAGGCTCCCCCGAACCTCTTTTCCTTGTCGAAAAGACTGTGTCAATTGCGTCGAGAGTCCAGTTGATCAAATTCATTTTGATGTTTAGATTTGAGGACAGCTCAAGAAAAGAGGCTTCAAAATAGTTCAGACAAGACAAAAACAAAGAGAGCAAGCAGGGAAGGAGGGAGCGGAGAAAAATGCGACCGCCCTCACCAGAGGCAAGACAGAATATATAAGTTCCCTATTGTAAACAATAGGGAACTTTGCGTATATGTTCAACTGACTACGTCACGCTACTTCCGGTAGGGGCAAGCCTTTTTTTTTATCCGATACCAAAAGTTGCAATCTTTATCGTCGTCGTTCTATACTAAATCCTTTCAGCAAAAATATGGCAATATCGCGAAATGATCAAGTATGACACATAGAATAGATCTGCTATCCCCGTTTAAATAAAAAAAATTCATTTCAGTAGGCCTTTAAAGATGTAAATCTCTGTTGTTTTACAGTTCTCTTATGTATTTTAAAATGTATGTCTTAATGTATTTATTTTGAAACTGCTCTGTGACATGTGCTGTTGACCTCTTGGCCAGGTCACCCTTGTGAAAGAGATCTTGATCTCAATGGGTTTTCTTATCTGGTTAAATAAAGGTTCTATAAGTCTGTATCATTAGCTAACAAAAACCCAAAGCTAATGACATACAGTACGTCGTTACATCCTGGAGAAAGTTATCATCTGCGGTCCTCTTCAAGGTTTCTCATTGTCATCCCATTGGGTTGAGTTTTTCCTTGCCCTGATGTGGGATCTGGGCCCAGGATGTGGTTGTGGCTTGTGCAGCCCTTTGAGACACTGGTGATTTAGGGCTATATAAATACACTTTGATTGATTGGTATGGAATGTGTGAGTGAAGTCAAGGTCAATCAAATGACCTCACTCTCAAACTCACAAGCTAAAGACTCACGGGGACTTGATCCACTTTCACTAAAGAACTACAAAGAGGTTTTTGCAAGACCAATAACTTACATCATTAACGTCGTTAAAAGAATGTGTATTCCCATCCTCCTTCCAAAGTGCAACTATAACACGCCTTTTCAAATCAGGAAACAAAAAGGACTTAGGCCATGTCTACACTAAGTCGTTTAACCCCTTAAAGGAATAATTATTTAGCCTAAGCCCCGTTTCAGCCACACTAAACCAGCTTTTAAGGTCTCCCTCCTTGGACACATTTTTACACGGGTAAGTAAGTGCGCCGTGTAATTCTTGAATCTCCGGCTCTTAGTTTTGTATGGACTCATCGATCCTTTACAAACTGAGTTTGGAGAGGAAGTGACGCCAGAAAGACCACGCCCACACAGGAAGTGACGTCAGAAAGAACACGCCACAGCCAGCTTCAAAATAAAGCTCGGAGCTAATCACTGGAAATATGGAGGCGAGTCATCCAGACATGGCCGTGTTTCTCCTTCTTCTACATGTACAGACACTTGTGGAAATCACACATGAATATCTTAAGAGAAAGCCATTGCTGCTATTTGGGATACAACACTTCTCAGACGACAAGAGAACTTTCCAATGTCCAGGTCAGCTGTGATTCTACTTAGCGACAAACTTTGTCCATTTGTCGAAGGAGAGACAACGAGAATGCGGGCTCCCGTGGATGTGATAAAAAAGGTAGCGTGTGCTTTGTATTACCTGGCTGTCGAGGAAAACGGTGAATGCATTTGGACTGGCAAAGCAGACTGTATCAGTTATTGTCCGGTGGCCACGGATGAAGTGCTGGTTGTCCAGAGTCGGCACCCAGGGTGGACCGCTAGCCTGTGCATCGGTTGGGGACATCTCTACGCTGCTGACCCGTCTCCGCTCGGGATGGTTCCTGCTGGCCCCACTATGGACTGGACTTTCGCTGATGTGTTGGATCCACTGTGGACTGGACTTTCACAATATTATGTCAGACCCACTCGACATCCATTGCTTTCGGTCTCCCCTAGAGGGGGGTGGGGGGATGGGGGGGTGGGGGGGGGGGGGTGGGGGGGTTACCCACATATGCGGTCCTCTCCAAGGTTTCTCATAGTCATTCACATTGACGTCCCACTGGGGTGAGTTTTCCTTGCCCGTATGTGGGCTCTGTACCGAGGATGTCGTTGTGGCTTGTACAGCCCTTTGAGACACTTGTGATTTAGGGCTATATAAATAAACATTGATTGATTGATTGATGTATGTCACAGACTCAACGTCTAGGTCCAGAGTATATAAAGTCACCAAAAAGGAATGGACAATGAAGGTGAAGGAGTGACCAGATAGTGCGCATGCGTTGATCTAGACGGCCGCTGCTGCAGTTCGCTCCGTCTTTGTCTTTTATCTTTGTTCTTTGTTCGCTTTGTACTTTTTTATATTTTTACATTTACTCTACATTTACTTTCTATTTAGTCGTGCCCTTCTAAACGTGCAGTTTAGAAGTGTTTTGTTCGTCCTACTGACGGTGGGGACGCTACTGAAGAGCTCAGACGGACAACAGTTGAGAGGCTCTTTCATCTACACCAGGGAACAGTTGTTAGCGACACCAGTTATTAGCATCCAGCTAACGGACCGGGCGCTAACTAACCAGATCCCGAAGGAGCTAAAAAGGACTTATGGAGGTGCTCGTGGCTGTCGAGGGATAGGCAGACGCTCGAGACAGAAGAGGGCTGAAGCGAGGAGGGAGAGAAGGAGATATAAACCATATCTTCCTTCCGTCGTCATGGGTAATGTGCGGTCTCTGGCAAATAAAATGGATGAGTTGTCGGTGCTTGCCGCCAGTCAGAAAGAATATTGTGAGTGTAGCCTAATGTGTTTTACTGAGACGTGGCTGCACGACCATGTTCCGGATAGTAATATCTCTATAAATGGGTTTCAAACTGTGCGCGCTGACCGGGACCGAACCAGCGGAAAGGAGGGGGGCTTGCTTTGTTTATTAACAATAAATATTGTCATCACGGTCATATCACAATAAAAGAGCGCCACTGTGACCCGAATATAGAGATGTTAGCTGTAGGACTCAGACCATATTATTTGCCCAGGGAGATTCCGCATGTTATCGTGATGGCAGTATACCACCACCACCACCACCCCTCCCCCCCCCCACCCTCCCAGACTACAAACCAAGCACCGGAAAGCTCTCATCCTCCTCTCGGGAGATTTTAACCATGTTACTATGGACAAATCACTACCCAACTTCACTCAGTATGTCAGCTGCCACACCAGAGGAAATAAGATCCTGGACCTGCTGTACGCAAACATCAAGGATGCGTATAGCTCCATACCACTACCAGAGCTGGGCCGGTCAGACCACAACCTTGTTTACCTCAACCCCTGTTATGTGTCTCTGGTCAAAAGACAGCCTGTGACCAAAAAAACAGCGAGAAGGTGGTCAGAAGGGGTTCAAGAGACACTACGGGGCTGTTTTGAGGTAACTGACTGGCAGGTGCTCATGGAGCCTCATGGAGAGGACATTGACGGCTATTTCCATTTCCACTATCAGTCAGAGTCCTGCCACCTTCAGAAGTTTTCTGATGACTCTGCCATAGTGGGGAGTATTGAGGATGGTGATGATGAGGAATACAGGGCACTGGTGGAGGACTTTGTCACATGGTGTGGAAAGAACCACCTCCCGCTTAATTTAATGAAGACCAAGGAGCTGGTTGTGGACCTGGAAGGAGGAGGAGTACTTCGGCGACCCCTGTTTCCATCAGGGGGGTGGATGTGGACATGGTTGAGGATTATAAATACCTGGGTGTACACATGGACAACAAGCTGAATAGGTCAAAACACGCTGAGGCACTCTACAAGAAGGGACAATCTACTTCCTCAGGAGGCTAGGATCCTTCAATGTCTGTACAGAGATGTTGAATATGTTCTACGAGTCGGTGGTGGCGGGCGCCTTCTTGTACGCCGTGGCCTGCTGGGGCAGCGGGCTGGGAGCGAGGGATGCAAACATACTGGACAAGTTGGTAGAGAAGGCCAGTAATGTGGTGGGAGTGGAGCTAGACTCTCTGGCGGTGGTGTCAGAGAGGAGAAGTCTAGCGAAACTCCTAGCCATTATGGACAACACCTCCCACCCACTACACTCACATGATGGACAACACCTCCCACCCACTACACTCACATTATGGACAACACCTCCCACCCACTACACTCACATTATGGACAACACCTCCCACCCGCTACACTCACATTATGGACAACACCTCTCACCCACTACACTCACATTATGGACAACACCTCCCACCCACTACACTCACATTATGGACAGCACCTCCCACCCACTACACTCACATTATGGACAACACCTCCCACCCACTACACTCACATTATGGACAACACCTCCCACCCACTACACTCACATTATGGACAACACCTCCCACCCACTACACTCACATTATGGACAACACCTCCCACCCACTACACTCACATTATGGACAACACCTACCACCCACTACACTCACATTATGGACAACACCTCCCACCCACTACACTCACATGATGGAAAACACCTCCCACCCACTACACTCACATTATGGACAACACCTCCCACCCGCTACACTCACATTATGGACAACACCTCTCACCCACTACACTCACATTATGGACAACACCTCCACCTCCCACCCACTACACTCACATTATGGACAGCACCTCCCACCCACTACACTCACATTATGGACAACACCTCCCACCCACTACACTCACATTATGGACAACACCTCCCACCCACTACACTCACATGATGGACAACACCTCCCACCCACTACACTCACATTATGGACAACACCTCCCACCCAC
>NC_084735.1:11250041-11280041 GCF_033978785.1 Entelurus aequoreus | reverse complement strand
TTCCGTCCGCGACAACGTCTCACTCTTCCTTTGTGCTCGCTTCTAGAAGCAGTAGTTCATCCTCAGTATGTTCAGCTTCAAAAAGATACCTTTTTGTATCCGGAATTAGCAACACACATTTGTTGCCGGAAGTCAGAAGTGCACTGCTATGGAAACGGAATAATTAGTTCCAGCAATAAATTCAAATCATCAAAATACGGTAAATATTGTACATATTACATATTGTTATGAAGGTGTCTGTTACTACATTATATATATATATATATATATATATATATATATATATATATATATATATATATATATATATATATATATATATATATATATATATATATATATATTACATATATACAGTATATATATATATATATATATATATATATATATATATATATATATATATATATATATATATATATGCTGTATATATTTGCAGTGTGTATATTGTACATATTACAATATCGTTTTATAATTTTCCAGCCGCTGGATGACTTTAGGCACTGATTTTAAAAAAATGCAAATTATTTTTTTTGTGTCTTTTAGCTTTTTGTAAAATACTGTTAGTTTTTTCATAAAGGAAATCTATTATTTTATCTGTGCTATGTCTTGTAATATGCATTTTCTTGCATCCGGGTCATTTTAGTGCCTCCCGTGCACCGTCAGCTTGCTCAAAGTAGGTTCTGTTGGCTGGATCGCACTTCAGTATAGAAAAGGTCCCACATGTTTGTTTGTGTGCCTGCATGACGACAGCCGGTATAAACCTCATTTAAACTTTTGCATGTGCTATTAATTGTACACACAATCTTAGTAGATCACACGCAACACACCCACTCATAGTAAAGTTAAAATGTGCCAATGATTGTCACGCACACACTAGGTGTGGCGAAATTATTCCCTGCATTTGACCCATCACCCTTGATCACCCCCTGGGAGGTGAGGGGAGCAGTGGGCAGCAGCGGTGGCCGTGCCCGGGAATCATTTTTGGTGATTTAACCCCCAATTCCAAGCCTTGATGCTGAGTGCCAAGCAGGGAGGTATTGGGTCCCATTTTTATAGTCTTTGGTATGACTCGGGTTTGAACTCACAACCTACCCATCTCAGGGCGGACACTCTAACCACAAGGCCACTGAGTAGGTATACTCAATTATATAGTTTGCACACGCTGTTGCAATCACATTCCAAGTCGCTTCCTGCTCTGCCACGGGTAAGAAAATAATGGCAGGGTTGCCCTCATAGTCCACTGGCTCCAGCATCAAGGCCTATTTTTAAAGGCTGGGGCCAAATCCTGCTTGGAGTTGAGTTTAGAGGGTTTATACATTTGTTTTAATGACGTTAACATGTTTAAATCTTAATTTTGCACAAATAGAATATTGCATGAATAATATTTTAATTTATAAATACAATAAAATAATACATAACACTCCTAAAATAATGATTGAACATATTACTAGAAAACATGCACCAAATTACATTCAGGCTTGATTATGTAATATACTGTATATAAAAAATATAAACACAAATACAATTAGATTCTGCTGAGGGCTTCAACACGTGACGTTATGAGGTGAAAATAGAAATGTTCTTTGACACGAGCCACAGTCTACAGTGCGTGTATCCAAGACTTGGTCAGTGTTGACCAGTCCAACATGTCTTCAGCATTTCTTGTTTGTCCTCTTGGCAAGGATCTGCAACAACTTCTGGCAGCAGCAGCAGCAGCAGCAGCACACCTCTGAAGGTCCCAGGTACAACTCTCTTATCATACCTTGCAGTCCAGCAGGGGAGTCCAAAGTGCTGCCTGGGGGCCATTTGCGGCTATTTTTTGCAGGACCCGCGACGCGTTCTAAAATGACTATCAAAAAAGTGGAAACAGGTGAAATGTATTGCAATGTCGACTTTAATAACACTTTTTTTTTTCTTTGAAGCTGTCATTGCTTTAAAAAATGGTATGGTACGGTATAGTACGCTATGGAATGGATCTTTATTGTCATTGCACAAGTACAGCAACATTTCATTTTCAGCACAATCCGACATACATTGTACTTGGAGACAGAACGGGAACGCTAATGGGTCGGCAATCACGGCGCCCCGTAAAAGGTGGGGAAAAGACGCGGGGGGAGGATGAGTAAAATAAAAAGTCGATCTCAGACCAGGCTCCTACGAGGGGGCGCAGTCTGGAGTGTAAAAAAACTTGCATGTTTGACACAGAAACCACAAGACTTGCAACGGCGGGAGTGGGCAGGCATCCAGTCTGAACCAGCCAGCCACTAGGGGCGCTGCTCCGTGGGGGGGGGGGGGGGCTATGTGGGGCTCCAATGACTTCACATCAAATATTCAGCTTTGAAATCATGTTGGGGGGGGGGGAAATATTGCATATTTTGTTGGCCATGAAAACGTTTTCTTTGACAAAAAGAGCTTTAAACAAAAACAGACAAAAAAATTACTAAAAACTTTTAATCCATAGATAATGGATGGGTGTGAAGTGGCTCTAGAGACTTAAGTCTTATTTTTAACACTTTTATGAGTTGGGACTTTTAGAGACCCCAAAATGTAAATTTTTTCCACTGTTATTGCTGAAAAATAATTATTACTACTATTTTACTAGTTACGGTAATAATTATTGATAGTTATTGACTTATTAAAGGCTACAATGACTTCACATCAAATATTCAGCTTTGAAATATTTTTGGGAGGAAAATATTGCATATTTTGTGTCTTTGCTATAAAAAAGCATTTACTTTGACAAAAAGAGCATTAAACAAGACCAAAAAAAAGCTTCTAATCTATGGATAATCAATAGGTGTGAAGTGGCTCTAGAGACTTAAGTCTTATTTTTAACACTTTTATGAGTTGGGACTTTTTTCAACTGTTATTGCTCAAAAAATAAGTATTACTACTGTAATACTAGTTAATTATTATTGATAATTATTGACCTATTTTAAGGCTTCAATTACTTCAAATATTCCACTTAGAATTTTTGGGGGTAAAATATTGCATATTTTGTGTTTTTGCCATGAAAACGTTTTCTTTGACAAAAAGAGCATAAAACAAAACAAACAAAAAAATTAATAAAAACTTTTAATGGATGGATAATGGATAGGTGTGCAGTGGCTCTAGAGACTTAAAGGCCTACTTAAAGGAGATTTTCTTATTCAAACGGGGATAGCAGGTCCATTCTATGTGTCATACTTGATCATTTTGCGATATTGCCATATTTTTGCTGAAAGGATTTAGTAGAGAACATCGACGATAAAGTTTGCAACTTTTGGTCGCTGATAAAAAAAGCCTTGCCTGTACCGGAAGTAGCGTGACGTCACAGGTTGTGGAGCTCCTCACATCTGCACTGTCATGACTCGGTCTGTGGCGTGGTTGGTTCTCCAGTGGTGCAAATGAATTGGACCATACGTGGCGTGCAGGTGAGGACATGTTTAATATTTTAACTCAAAAGGGGATTAACAAAAAGCGCGCACAAAGGCGGAAGTACAAAACGTGGCTATGAAAATAAAACACTATAGCACAAAGGCAAAAAACTATGAACAATAACAAAACTTACTTGACATGAGAAGAGGGGCATAAAAAAGAGCAGCATGGATCATGAGGGTGAACAGAGTGGCAGGAGTGTGATGTCGCCAGCACGAACAACAGAAACAGAAAAACTTATATAGTGACATGCTCAGTGAAAACAGGTGCGTGACTCTAAACGTGAACAGGTGCGTGACATGACGATGTGAACCAGGTGAAACTAATGGTTGCTATGGTGACAAATAAAAGTGCACAAGAAGTCCAAAACCAAAACCGAACATGACTAAAACAAAACATAATCGCAGACATGACACTGCACATTGTTTACAATCATGGCCACAAGCAGCGAGAGCGATTCGGACCGAGAAAGCGACGATTACCCCATTAATTTGAGCGAGGATGAAAGATTCGTGGATGAGGAAAGTGAGAGTGAAGGACTAGAGGGCAGTGGAAGCCATTCAGATAGGGAAGATGCTGTGAGAGGCTGGTGGGACCTGATATTCAGCTGGGAATGACTAAAACAGTAAATAAACACAAGATATATATATACTCTATTAGCCACAACACAACCAGGCTTATATTTAATATGCCACATAACAATTACCTCCCCCTTCCGTCCATATAACCCACCAATACAACTCAAACACCCGCACAACACACTCAATCCCACAGCCCAAAGTACCATTCACCTCTACAAAGTTCATACAGCACATATATTTCCCCAAAGTTACGTACGTGACATGCACATAGCGGCACGCACGTACGGGCAAGCGATCAAATGTTTGGAAGCCGCAGCTCATGCGTACTCACGGTAGCACGTCTGCTATCCAACTCAAAGTCCTCCTCTCTGTTGTCCCAGTTCTCCACAGGCCAATGGTAAAGCTTGACTGTCGTCTTTCGGGAATGTACCGTAAACAATGAAACACCGGCTACGTGTTTGTGTTGCTGCAGCCGGCCGCTAATACACCGCTTCCCACCTACAGCTTTCTTCTTTGCTGTCTCCAATGTTCATTAAACAAATTACAAAAGATTCACCAACACAGATGTCCAGAATACTGTGGAATTTTGCGATGAAAACAGACGACTTAATAGCTGGCCACAATGCTGTCCCAAAATGTCCGCTACAATCCGTGACGTCACGCGCAGGCGTCATCATACCGAGACGTTTTCAGCAGGATATTTAGCGGGAAATTTAAAATGTCGCTTTATAAGTTAACCCGGCCGTATTGGCATGTGTTGCAATGTTAAGATTTCATCATTGATATATAAACTATCAGACTGCGTGGTCGCTAGGGATGATACTCGAAACCGGTTTTCCCGGTTGTTTGATAAGAAAAGAAGTCAATATTTATTTATTTATTAGATTTTATTTTTTTATTATATAATAAAAGTGAGCTTTTGTTAAACCAAATATTGGGTGTTTTTTTTCCATATACAACAACCTATCTGGACTCGATAAGAGAATCGATAAGGAATCGGTTCGATAAGAGGATTCGATAATAGGCTCGAACTCGATAATTCCTTATCAAACATCATCCCTAGTGGTCGCTAGTAGTGGCTTTCAGTAGGCCTTTAAGTCTTATTTTTAACACTTTTATGAGTTGGCCTTTTTAAAGACCCCAAAATTTAATTTTTTTCAACTGTTATTGCTTAAAAAATAATTATTACTACTATAATACTAGTTGATTATTATTGATAATTATTGACCTATTTAAGGCTTCAATTACTTCAAATATTCTACTTAGAATTTTTGCGAGAAAATATTGCATATTTTGTGTTTTTGCCATGAAAATGTTTTCTATGACAAAAAGAGCATAAAACAAAAACAACAAAAAAAAGCTTCTAATCTATCGATAATGGATAGGTGTGAAGTGACTCTAGAGACTTAAGTCTTATTTTTAACACTTTTATGAGTTGGCCTTTTTAAAGACCCAAACATTTTATTTTTTTCAACTGATATTGCTCAAAAAATAATTATTACTACTATAATACTAGTTGATAATTATTGATAATTATTGACTTATTTAAGGCTTCAATTACTTCAAATATTCCACTTAGAATTTTGGGGGGGGGAAATATTGCATATTATGTGTTTTTGCCATTAAAACGTTTTCTTTGACAAAAAGAGCATCAAAACAAAAACAAAAAAATAAATAGAACATTTTAATCCATGGATAATGGAGAGGTGTGAAGTGACTCTTGACTTAAGTCTTATTTTTAACACTTTTATGAGTTGAGCCTTTCAGAGCCCCAAACATTTTATTTTTTCAACTGTTATTGCTCAAATAATAATTATTACTTCTATAATACTAGTTCATTATTATTGATAATTATTGACTTATTTACGGCTCCAATGACTTCACAACAAATTTTCAGCTTTGAAATATTTTTGGGAGGAAAATATTGCATATTTTGTGTGTTTGCTATAAAAAACGTTTACTTTGACAAAAAAAGCATAAAACAAAACAGACAAAAAATAAATAAAAACTTTTAAAGGATGGATAATCAATAGGTGTGAAGTGACTCTAGAGACTTAAGTCTTATTTTTAACACTTTTATGAGTTGGCCTTTTTAAAGACCCCAAAAAATTTTTTTTTTTCAACTGTTATTGCTTAAAAAATAATTATTACTACTATAATACTAGTTGATTATTATTGATAATTATTGACCTATTTAAGGCTTCAATTACTTCAAATATTCTACTTAGAATTTTTGCGAGAAAATATTGCATATTTTGTGTTTTTGCCATGAAAATGTTTTCTATGACAAAAAGAGCATAAAACAAAAACAAAAAAAAGCTTCTGATCTATCGATAATGGATAGGTGTGAAGTGACTCTAGAGACTTAAGTCTTATTTTTAACACTTTTATGAGTTGGCCTTTTTAAAGACCCAAACCTTTTTTTTTTTTCAACTGTTATTGCTCAAAAAATAATTATTACTACTATAATACTAGTTGATAATTATTGATAATTATTGACTTATTTAAGGCTTCAATTACTTCAAATATTCCACTTGGAATTTTTTGGGGGGAAATATTGCATATGTTGTGTTTTTGCCATTAAAACGTTTTCTTTGACAAAAAGAGCATCAAAACAAAAACAAAAAAATAAATAGAAAATTTTAATCCATGGATAATGGAGAGGTGTGAAGTGACTCTTGACTTAAGTCTTATTTTTAACACGTTTATGAGTTGAGCCTTTCAGAGCCCCAAACATTTTATTTTTTCAACTGTTATTGCTCAAAAAATAATTATTACTTCTATAATACTAGTTCATTATTATTGATAATTATTGACTTATTTACGGCTCCAATGACTTCACAACAAATTTTCAGCTTTGAAATATTTTTGGGAGGAAAATATTGCATATTTTGTGTGTTTGCTATAAAAAACGTTTACTTTGACAAAAAAAGCATAAAACAAAACAGACAAAAAATAAATAAAAACTTTTAATGGATGGATAATCAATAGGTGTGAAGTGGCTCTAGAGACTTAAGTCTTATTTTTAACACTTTATGAGTTGGGACTTTTAGAGACCCCAACATTTTTTTTTCAACTGTTATTGCCCAAACATAATTATTACTATTATAATTAGAGTTCATAATTATTGATAATTATTGACTTATTCAATCAAATCAAATCAACTTTATTTATAAAGCACATTTAAAATGTACCACAGGGGTAGCCAAAGTGCTGTACAATGGGCAGGTTAAAAGATAATACGAGAACCGAGCTAACACAACACAAACAGAACACGATAAAAAATAAATAAATAAAATATAAAAACATAAAAACCGGTTCACAGCAGGTGTATTATGGGGCGCCATTGCAGGATGGATATCACTCAGTGTTAAAAGCCATGGAATAAAAGTATGTTTTTAAGAGAGATTTAAAAACAGGAAGAGAGGAGGCTTGTCTAACACTAAGAGGTAGGTCGTTCCAGAGCTTGGGAGCAGCAGCAGCGAAAGCTCTGTCACCTCTAAGCTTCCATTACTTCAAATATTCCTCTTAGAATTTTGGGGGGGGGGGGAAATATTCCATATTTTTGTTTTTGCCATGAAAAAAACTTTTGTTTTTGACAAAAAATGCTTTTTTTTAAACACCTGGACAGATCGACCTGAAGTTGATTTACGGATTTCAACAATAGATAATTTTAAAAAAATGTACCCACGACTTGTTTTTAACATTTTTATGACTGAGATCCTTCCGGGTCCCCAGACCGAACTTGAGGGAGCTCTAAAGGTTCAAACAAATCTATATTTTGTATTGCTTTTGCAAATGGAAAAATATCAAAATGGCCCCCGATTGCTTTATTTTTGGGTGTAAAAAGTGAGGACCCCCCGTGTGTGTTGTCCAATATTCATGTGAAACAAACTCTTTTCTGACTTTGAGTGGACAACTGCGGAGCGTACCCGCGCCTTTCCAACGGTGACGTGGTGAGAAAGCGTGACATGTCCCTCAAGTACGCCTGCAACTCTTTCTACAAGCGGGTGGGTCCTGAGATTGTGGTGTGCTACGACGACGGCACTTGGTCAAAAGTACCCACTTGCAAAGGCAAGAGTCACTTCAAATAAAACACCTGTACGGGGGGGAAAACACTGACCAAAATGATTGATCGTTGTGATCCATTCTTGGTTTTCTGCAGAAGCCTTTTGTGAAGTGGACCTGGACCAGTACGCAAACTACAACATTCAAGAATCTGGGACAATAATCCTCAAAGACCGAGAGAGCAGGGAGGTTCCGTGTGTGTGGAGATACTACACCAGCCGGATTCTGTGCACACAGGGGAGCGTTAGTGTCACCAAGTGTAAGTACATACCCTAAGTCAGTGTTTTTCAACCACTGTGCCGCGGCACACTAGGTGCCGTGAGATACAGTCTGGTGTGCCGTGGGAGATTATCTAGTTTCACCTATTTGGGTTAAAGATATGTTTTGCAAACCAGTAATTATAGTGTGCAAATGATGTGTTGTTGTTGAGTGTCGGTGCTGTCTAGAGCTCGGCAGAGTAACCGTGTAATACTCTTCCATATCAGTAGGTGGCAGCCGGTAGCTAATTACTTTGTAGATGTCAGAAACAGCGGGAGGCAGTGTACAGGTAAAAAGGTACCTAATGCTTAAAGCCTTAAACCAAAAATAAACAAAAGGTGAGTGCCCCTAAGAAAAGGTATTGTAAGCTTAGGGAAGGCTATGCAGAACAAAACTAAAACTGAACTGGCTACAAAGTAAACAAAAACAGAATGCTGGACGACAGCAAAGACTTACAGCATGTGGAGCAGACGGCGTCCACAAAGTACATCCGTACATGACATGTCAATCAACAATGTCCCCACAAAGAAGGATAAAAACAACTGAAATATTCTTGACTGCTAAAGCAAAGTAGATGCGGGAAATATCGCTCAAAGGAAGACATGGAACTGCGACAGGAAAATACCAAAAAAAGAGAAAAAGACACCAAAATAGGAGCGCAAGACAAGAACTAAAACAGCAAAAAAAGTTTAAATAAGTCAGGGTGTGATGTGACAAGTGGTGACATCTACTTTGAGACAAGAGCTATATTGATACATATTTGGTTATGGTTTAAAGTCATATCCAACAATTGCGACAACGACTTTTTACTGTCAACTGAGTTTCGTTTTTTTAATGATTTCTGCTGGTGGTGTGCCTCCGCTATTTTTCAACGCAAAAAATGTGCCTTGGCTCAAAAAAGGTTGAAAAACACTGCCCTAAGTACACACCCAAAGTACAATCTCACTTACTACCATTGTGTTCTTGTTCAGGTTGCCATTACCAGGACCACTACTACGTAAGTATTTGCCGTTCTTAATGAGCTGCTTTTATGTATACAGTATGGCTATTCAACTGGGGGCCTAATACGGCCTCGGGATGACACCCTACCGAGTCCCGTCCAAAACTTGGGAGACAATTCTTTTTGCAGCAAATATGTGCAAAAACCACTGGAGGGTTCTAACTTGGGATTGACATGACTGTGGTGGCAGGGCACCCCTTTGAGTCCTCGTCTTTTTGACATGACATCTGTTTCTAATAACAACTCATGTGTTTGTTTACTTCACATCCAGTCGGTAGTCCCAGTTCTATTTCAGCACTTTTTGACCTGCGAGTTCTGGTAAAAAGGGACTCCAATTTTTAAAAAAGAGCAGAGCGCTCCTGTAACTCTGACAAAATAAATGAAATGTCTGCTGTGGAGGACACTGGTTATCCTGAAGATACCAAATATGACTAATAGCAAAGGGGGGAGTCTGGCCCCCAGGTCCTTAGTTTTCTGGAAATGTGGCCCCCAGTTGAATAGCCCTGCCATGCAGCATGTGTTCTTTGTAGTGCTCCCACCTCACACCCTCACATTGTTTTCTCTTTTCCATGTTGCAAATAGCAAAGGTGCAGCTAGTTGACGAGGGTCCCTGCGAACATTGTCCCCAAAAGAAGACGACTTCTTCTCACACACATGGAGAGCGATGGTTCGAGGCATGTCAAGTGACATCATTAAATTTCAGAAGAAAATGAAGTAGGTCTCCTGCTGTGTTTTGTTCTTTAAACACTTTACAGTGTGCAGTAAACCTCATGTCACTTTGTGGCAACCATTTACGACAACACATTCTGTGTCAAAACATTTGTGTAATGCAATGTGAAACTGTATATGTATATTTATATATATATATATATATATATATATATATATATATATATATATATATATATATATATATATATATATATATATATATATACATATATATATATATATATATATATATATATATATATATATATGTATATATATATGTATATGTATGTATGTATGTATATATGTATGTATATATGTATGTATGTATATATATATATGTATATATATATATATATATATATATGTATGTATATATATGTATATATATATATATATATGTATGTATATATATGTATATATATATATATATATATATATATGTATGTATATATATGTATATATATATATATATATATATGTGTATATGTATATATATGTATATATACGTATATATATATATATATATATATATATATATATATATATATATATATATATATATATATGTATGTATATACATATATATATATATATATATATATATATATGTATATATATATGTATATATATATACATATATATATATATACATATATATATATATATATATATATATATATATATATGTATGTATATATATGTATATGTATATATATATATATATATATATATATGAATGTATGTATGTGTGCAGCCCTTTGAGACACTTGTGATTTAGGGCTATATAAATAAACATTGATTGATTGATATATATATATATATATATATATATATATATATATATATATATATATATATATATATATATATATATATATATATATATATATATATATATATATATATATATATATATATATATTAGAGATGTCCGATAATATCGGCCTGCCGATATTATCGGCCGATAAATGCGTTAAAATGTAATATCGGAAATTATCGGTATCGTTTTTTTTATTATCTGTATCGTGTTTTTTTTTTTGTGTGTTTTTTTTATTAAATCAACATAAAAAACACAAGATACACTTACAATTAGTGCACCAACCCAAAAAACCTCCCTCCCCCCATTTCTTTCTGTTATCAATATTCTGGTTCCTACATTATATATCAATATATATCAATACAGTCTGCAAGGGATACAGTCCGTAAGCACACATGATTGTGCGTGCTGCTGGTCCACTAATAGTACTAACCTTTAACAGTTAATTTTACTCATTTTCATTAATTACTAGTTTCTATGTAACTGGTTTTATATTTTTTTACTTTCTTTTTTATTCAAGAAAATGTTTTTAATTTAGTTATCTTATTTTATTTTATTTTTTTTAAAAGTACCTTATCTTCACCATACCTGGTTGTCCAAATTAGGCATAATAATGTGTTAATTCCACGACTGCATATATCGGTTGATATCGGTATCGGTTGATATCGGTATCGGTAATTAAAGAGTTGGACAATATCGGAATATCGGATATCGGCAAAAAGCCATTATCGGACATCCCTGATATATATATATATATATATATGCGCATATATACATATTTGTATGTGTATATATATATGCATATATATATATATATATATATATGTATGCACAGTATATATATATATATATATATGTATATATATATATATACATACAGGGCAGCACGGTGGAAGAGGGGTTAGTGCGTCTGCCTCACAATACGAAGGTCCTGAGTAGTCGTGAGTTCAATCCCGGCCTCGGGATCTTTCTGTGTGGAGTTTGCATGTTCTCCCCGTGACTGCGTGGGTTCCCTCCGGGTACTCCGGCTTCCTCCCACCTCCAAAGACATGCACCTGGGGATAGGCCCCTCCCACCTCCAAAGACATGCACCTGAGGATAGGTTGATTGGCAACACTAAATGGTCCCTAGTGTGTGAATGTGAGTGTGAATGTTGTCTGTCTATCTGTGTTGGCCCTGCGATGAGGTGGCGACTTGTCCAGGGTGTACCCCGCCTTCCGCCCGATTGTAGCTGAGATAGGCTCCAGTGCCCCCTGCTACCCTGAAGGGAATAAGCGGTAGAAAATGGATGGATATATACATACATACATAGAAAGACTTGGAGCAGTGTCAACACATTGGCAGAACTTGGAATTGCCATTAGGACCCTGCTAGCAAACACTGGGGGCCAATATTGTGATTGACAGAACTGTGGCCTTTAAAATGGTGCTGTTGTTCAGGGTCACAGCCACTAGAGGGAGCCATCTAACCATGTTCAAGTCTATTTAGATGTCTATTGTGTATAGTTTTAGTAAGTAGTGACATTTAAAGCCTTAAAAGCTTCAATTAGATTAGCAAATAATCCAAACTAAAACGAACAAACAACATCTTGGTTAGGGCTACAAAAATCCTATTGGGTGTACTTTTTCTAATGAACATTGTTTTTCTTTACTGCACTATGCTGCTTTTTACTGTGTGTGTGTGTGTGTGTGTGTGTGTGTGTGTGTGTGTGTGTGTGTGTGTGTGTGTGTGTGTGTGTGTGTGTGTGTGTGTGTGTGTGTGTGTGTGTGTGTGTGTGTGTGTGTGTGTGTGTGTGTGTGTGTGTGTGTGTGTGAGAGAGAGAAAGGTAAATCATGATGGCAGAAGGTTTATTAGTGTCTGCTTTACAAGTACAATCTATTTACAGCGAGCGGTATTAGAAAAAACTAGATTCCAGTTCTGCACAATAACCATGGGGGCGGTGCGTCGTCATGGCAACAGAGAGAGCGAGCCAATGCTAGGCGGTAAAAGGACCTGCATCTTCACTGCTGATTATGATGCCTTTTATTTTGAAATCCACATGACTTTGCTGTTCAGTTGGCCAGTCGCAGGTGGTAGGTGACCATGTGGAAGTTGTCCCAGGCAAACAGCTTCCTCTGCTGGTGGTTGTAGTCCACCATGCTGTTGTAACCGTACTGGTTCTTGAACGGCACCGAGATGGCCCGGCTGGCCCGGGTGGCGGTGTCGTAGACGTGGTTGAGGGTGGTGTTGGCGGCGGTGTAGCTGGCCACCGTGTACAGACGACCACACGCCATGAAGGCGTTGGCCGCCGTGTTCTTCCTGATGTTGGTCTCCCAGCTCTTCTTCACCTCCAGGCTCTCAGGGTCCAGCTGGGAGAGCACAATGCTGCCTTTGGCTTTGCTGGTGCTGTAGATGGCCCACAGAGCCCGCTCGTCCACCGCCAGGTCGATGTCGGTGTAGCCCCCCCAGGAGTAGGGGTACTGGCCGTGGAAGCCTGCGTGAGGTAGGTCCCGGCGTGATGCCAGGCTCTCGGAGGCCACGTCATAGCGGATGAGAGTACGGCTGCGTTTGCGCTGGTAGTAGAGCGAGCCGCGGTACATGGTTGCACCCGTGCTCTCCACGGGTTCCGGCAGGACAAACACTTTCATGGGGAAACCACGAGAAAACTGGTCCATGTCTTCGTACGCAAACAGCTGACGGACATCTTTGCCCACCGTGTCGATACGCCACACCGTCTTGTTGGTGTACTGCGTGCCTCGGGGCTCAGGATCCTGTAGCCACACTCCGTACTTCCCTGTGATACCGTCAGCCTTCCTATGCAACACCGGATCTCCCACCGACAACACCTCACCACAACCTGAAGGAAGGCACATTTTTGCAACGTGGTACTTTGGGTTTGGAGTATCCGAGGGCGTCAACTTACCCGAGACATTTCCACCAGGAAGGAGGCGGGATGCTGGGACCTCTGTGACCTCAGCCTTCATCTCCTGGTAGGCACCTTTACTAAAACCATGTCCACGGTCTGGAAATGAAAATGACATTGTGAGAAAATGCAACTTTTATGTGGTACGATGTGCTTTTGTGGACTTCATAAACTAAGCTTGGAACCCAGAGTCTGCTAACTAGTCCTATGGGATGCATGAGTGTAGATTGGACCTGGAGGGACGTAAAACCAGTTCCTACCACAACCTTCAAATCTGTACAGCATGTGCATTTGTAGTCCTGGTCAATGTACCCCAGAGTCCCATAAAAGCCCATGAGACTCTTATGGGCGGGAACTTTAGATTGAGCCTTAAGGGACTTTAGCCGTACTTGGTTATGGATGTACGGACTACAGAATCACTGGTAATATTCTTTATGTTCCCAGCAGGTTCCGTCTTACACTGTCGTGGCTTTCCTGAAAATGAGGCACGTAAACAAGCCTGAGTGACAAAGTCATAAAGGAAACATTCCAATGGTGTTACACAACCCGAGGCCATGACTGCAACCTGAGCCGTCCCCCTTCAGAGACGTCATAGTGTAAGACCACCACCAGTTAAACGCCATTAAACATATTTCTGCTGGTTTTCATTTTGCACATACCGCCGGACAGTTCTTGGTGACTGCGCAGGTCCGCTGAGGTGTTTGTCTTCTTGCAGCTCTGCCTGAGGCCGTCCGTCTCCTGACTGAGCTCTCTCACCCTCGCCTGGAGGTCCTGGACCTGTCTCTTCAGACGGTCCTTGTCTTGGCGCAGCTGGTTTCTTTCCCCTGTCAGCTGGGAAAAACCTTCCTGGAAGCCCACCTCAACGTCAGCTCCCATCTCTCTCCTCGCGATCAGGCGGCTGACCAGAGCCTCCAGCGAGGTGAGCCGAGACAGAACTCCTTCCGTCTCGGCTCTCCCGCTGCAGCCCGACTCCTGCGGGCTGGGGACGGTGAAGGTGTACTGGCAACGTCCCGCAGCATCGTTAGCGTGACGCAGGGATGCCTGGTCTTCAGCCTGGAGTTGACTGACCAACGTGAGGAAGGTCAGACCCAGAAGAGCCGCTTGGAGCCACATTCTGCAGGTTTTTTAAAGTTACTACCCCTGAAAAGGATTCTTCTACCTTCCGGGTCAGTGCAGTCTGTATCCCAGCCCTGCTGAGAGGGATATTTATACGGTCACAGGGTGGGAGGAGTACGTGCCAAGCAGCCCAGGGGTGTGGGCAGTCCATACAGAGCCCGGTCGCTAACAAACAACGTGGAAAAACACACCACTTGATTTTGTTTACCCTGTGGTTGCGTCTCAGCAGGGGGTGACGTCCTTGCACGGGATATTTTGACTGGACAGCATCCTTGATGTTGTTGACTTCCTCCGTAAGTGATAGTTTTACACTGCCACTTAATGGCGGTTAATGAGCGCTATGGTTCGACTTCGGGGCTGGAGGGGTAAGTGTTTAGGACTCTGTCAACATGCAGCCACAACGTGTTGACCCAGATTGTGCTTCCAGACATCCCAATGAAGGCCGGCTGCCGGACACAGGTGCTCCTGTTTATTGTTCTTCCAACCCAACCATGAACTTTTCACAACGTCCGATTAGTGTCCCGTCTGAAGTTGTTTTTGTCGTCCTCTCTGCTCACACACCCATCATTGGCAGACACTTTATGATCGTATTGGTAGACAACCTTTAATGTCCACTATCCATTGGTTAGTTGGTTGGTTCCATTAACGGAGTCATCAGATACACTACCAAAATAAACATGTTTCTTCTCCCAGTAACCTTCATTCTTTTTCACTTCACGCCAACAGTGAAATTGCACGTTTTATTTCATCCATCCATCCATCCATTTTCTACCGCTTGTCCCTTTTTGGGGTCGCGGGGGTTGCTGGAGCCTATCTCAGCTGCATTCGGGCGGAATTTCAGTGTATTGAAAAACAAAAATCATTTATAAAAACGTAATTATCTACCGTTTGTCACCCCAAGGATCATGGCATCCACACGCCACCGCTCTCATGTTCACTCTCCGTACGGAAACTAATGTCTGCGTGTTTCAAGTTCCGGCCATTTTAAAAATGATTAGTTAAACTTTTAAACGGCTAATGGAAGCAATGGGATATCAATTGAAGCTTTTTTCAATCAAAGGGATGGATTAGTTATTGTAGCCCTAAGGTCGACTATTAGGGGTGCTCAAACAAATTGATTAACAATCAAATAGTCAACATTTTTTATTCCGATTCAAAATCAAATCATAGTTGTCAAAAATCAATCAAAAACCAAAACATTTGCACAACCGCGTGTGAAAGTGTCAGGCAGTGTTGCTTCCTCAGTCTTCCCTTTTTTAGCAGTTTATATTTATTTGTGTTTACATCTTTTTAAAGAAGCAACCTCAAAACAAATTAAACGCTTTTTAGGCCGAGAGCAGCGTTTTGTAACCTGCTTTGAAAAGGTTTTATCATCATGTTCATACCAAATGTCATATTGTGAGAATTGACTACACTCAAGAATTGTCTTGAATCCATTTTGAATCCCATTGATCAGAATCACATCTAGTGGTTGTAACATTTCATCCCTAGCCACCTAAAAACCATTAGTCAGACTACCAGAGGCCCTGAATATATATATATATATATATATATATATATATATATATATATATATATATATATATATATATATATATATATATATATATATATATATATATATATATATATATATTAGGGCTGCAACTAACGATTAATTTGATAATCGATTAATCTGTCGATTATTACTTTGATTAATCGGTTAATAATCGGATAAAAGACAAACTACATTTCTATCCTTTCCAGTATTTTATTGGGAAAAAAACAGCATACTGGCACCATACTTATTTTGATTATTGTTTCTCAGCTGTTTGTACATGTTGCAGTTTATAAATAAAGGTTTATTTAAAAAAAAAATAATAATAATAATAATAATAATTAAAAAGCCTCTGCGCATGCGCATAGCATAGATCCAACGAATCGATGACTAAATTAATCGGCAACTATTTTTATAATCGATTTTAATCGATTTAATCGATTAGTTGTTGCAGCCCTAATAATAATAATAATAATAATAATAATATATATATATATATATATATATATATATATATATATATATATATATATATATATATATACATATACATACATATATATATATATATATATATATATATATATATATATATATATATATATACATATAATATATATATTATTAGGGCTAGTTGTTGCAGCCCTAATATATATATATATATATATATATATATATATATATATATATATATATATATATATATATATATATATATATATATATATATATATATATATATATTATTAGGGCTGCAACAATAATAATAACGCCCATATATATAATATATATATATATATATATATATATTATTAGGGCTGCAACAACTAATCGATTAAATCGATTAAAATCGATTATAAAAAATAGTTGCCGATTAATTTAGTCATCGATTCGTTGGATCTATGCTATGCGCATGCGCAGAGGCTTTTTAATTTTTTTTTTACATTTTTTTTAAAATTTTTTTTAAATAAACCTTTATTTATAAACTGCAACATGTACAAACAGCTGAGAAACAATAATCAAAATAAGTATGGTGCCAGTATGCTGTTTTTTCCCCAATAAAATACTGGAAAGGATAGAAATGTAGTTTTTCTTTTATCCGATTATTAATCGATTAATCGAAGTAATAATCGACAGATTAATCGATTATCAAATTAATCGTTAGTTGCAGCCCTAATATATATATATATATATATATATATATATATATATATATATATATATATATATATATATATATATATATATATATATATATATACATATATATACATATATATATACATATATACTCGTTTTCATAGACTTGAGCGGGAACTTTGTAAAAAAAAAAAAAAGTCATCTGAATAAAAAGTCTAGATGTTTCCCTGCAGTACTTTTAGTGAAATTGTTGCTGCCTAATTTGGGGCCACTTTTTCAAGAAGTTGTGGCAAAAGTTGCAATCTTTTAAGGCTCATGTCATGATCCATGGTCCGGATCATGTTTTTGTGTTTTCCGTTAATTTTGGACTCCTTTTGTTATTTGTTGTGCTCCTGTGAGTTTGTTTTGGTTGTCATGGTCACTCTTTGTGTGCACCTGTCTCTGATTAGTGCTCGCCCGCTCACCTGCTTCCCGAGCGCTAATCAGAGGCATTATTTAAGTTGCCTTTGCCAGTCACTCGTCCTGCTCTCATTGTGTTTGCTCCATGCACTTGTCACGTGAGTTTTTGAGTTCTAGTGTTCCTTGTCTTTCGCCTATGCTAAGTAATAGTTCCTTAACTTCCCGTGCGCTCTGCACGCATCCTTGTTGTTTTTGTTTATTGGATGATTTATGATAGATAAATCACTTCCTACCTTATGCCTTCGTCCGGAGCCGTTCCTTTGCATTGGGAGAACAACCGCGCAGCAAGCTGCGACCCCCCGTTCGTGACAGAATGAGAGCAGCAACCGTTCTCCCGCAAATGGACCAGGGGGAGATGGATGAAGGTACGCGCATGGTGTTGCGAGCGATGGAAGTGGAGACGCTTCACTATTCGACGGAGGAGAGGTCGAACCTTATGTGGGGACCTGGAGGCTCCCTTATCCCCATCGACTCCCTCTGGTCCGAAGACATCGCCGCTACACAGCAGTACCGGACGCGCAGGCAAAGGCGGAAGCCGTCCAGAAGGGCTTCGCCTCGCCGTCAGAACGCGTCACTCCCGCAAGCTCCTCCCCCGGACCGAAGCAAGTTGCAGGCAGCCCAGTATCCTTCCCCCGATGACGTCACTCCGTCCACGGCTGATGACGTCATGGCCCAGAATTTTTTTTTTCTGAATTCTGTCTCCTTGCGTCAACAACCTCCTAAAGACTTTAATTCTAAAATTATACCTTGTCAGGACATTCTTTTGAAATTTAGATGTCAGCCACAGTCTCCTTCTGAGTGCCAAGCTCCGCCCCCTAGGACTCTAGCCCCGCCCACGTCAGTGACTTTTTCCTCTCATCCTCCCAAAAGACCTCAGGTGGGGGGTGGGAAAAGACATTTTGGACAATTTAGAGGGGAGGATTTTGCCCCCCTCCTGACTTCCCGCCACCCACCCGTAAAGACTGTTCCAGACCGCAAGCAGCGCGTCTGGTATCCGCCCCTTGAGGGGGGGGCTGGGGCCGGGAGCTGTGCTGGTGGGGCTGCTCGGCTGCGCCCAGCCAGGCCGCAACCTCCAGCCCGTCCTCCACCACCAGTCCGTCGGCATGCCAAGCCGCAACCCCCAGCGAGACCACCTCTGCCATGCTCATGGCTAACCTCAGCCCGGGTGGGCCTGCAGACGCCACCAGCATCTCCGGTGGGCCTGCAGACGCCACCAGCATCTCCGGTGGGCCTGCAGAAGCCGCCAGCATCTCCGGTGGGCCTGCAGACACCACCATCTCCAGTTCCTGCACCTGCTCCTCGGCAGACGCCTGCACCTGCTCCTCGGCAGACGCCTGCACCTCCTCCTCGGCAGACGCCTGCACCTGCTCCTCGGCAGACGCCTGCACCTCCTCCTCGGCAGACGCCTGCACCTGCTCCTCGGCAGACGCCTGCACCTGCTCCTCGGCAGACGCCTGCACCTGCTCCTCGGCAGACGCCTGCACCTGCTCCTCGGCAGACGCCTGCACCTGCTCCTCGGCAGACGCCTGCACCTGCTCCTCGGCAGACGCCTGCACCTGCTCCTCGGCAGACGCCTGCACCTGCTCCTCGGCAGACGCCTGCACCTGCTCCTCGGCAGACGCCTGCACCTGCTCCTCGGCAGACGCCTGCACCTGCTCCTCGGCAGACGCCTGCACCTGCTCCTCGGCAGACGCCTGCACCTGCTCCTCGGCTGACGCCTGCACCTGCTCCTCGGCTGACGCCTGCACCTGCTCCTCGGCAGACGCCTGCACCTGCTCCTCGGCAGACGCCTGCACCTGCTCCTCGGCAGACGCCTGCACCTGCTCCTCGGCAGACGCCTGCACCTGCTCCTCGGCAGACGCCTGCACCTGCTCCTCGGCAGACGCCTGCACCTGCTCCTCGGCAGACGCCTGCACCTGCTCCTCGGCAGACGCCTGCACCTGCTCCTCGCCAGACGCCTGCACCTGCTCCTCGCCAGACGCCTGCACCTCGCCAGACGCCTGCACCTCGCCAGACGCCTGCACCTCGGCAGACGCCTGCACCTCGGCAGACGCCTGCACCTCGGCAGACGCCTGCACCTCGGCAGACGCCTGCGCCTGCACCTCGGCAGACGCCTGCGCCTGCACCTCGGCAGACGCCTGCGCCTGCACCTCGGCAGACGCCGGTGGTACCTGCAAGCACGCCAGACTCGCCGGTGGTACCTGCAAGCACGCCAGACTCGCCGGTGGTACCTGCAATCACGCCAAACTCGCCGGTGGTACCTGCAACCACACCAGACTCGCCGGTGGTGCCTGCTGCCACGCCTGCCATGACGGCGCCGGTGCCTGCTGCCACGCCTGCCATGACGGCGCCGACACGCCCACCTCCTCGTCGACCACGGATGTGGCCGCTCCCTGGTCGTCCGCCTCGCCAAGTGCGCCCACCTCCCCGTCGGCCACGAATGTGGCCATTCCCTGGTCGCCCGCCTCGCTTGCTGCAGCGGCGTTCCACTCGCCGCCGCCACTTGACTTTGCCTCGGTGGATTCGGGGACACTTGGCCTGGCGACCCACCTCCAAGTCCTCCCTCCGCCCGCCCGTGACTTTTGACCCTGCTTGTTTTTTGTTTTTGTTTTCATATGGACATCTGGTATCTGTCCTTGAGGAGGGGGTACTGTCATGATCCATGGTCCGGATCATGTTTTTGTGTTTTCCGTTAATTTTGGACTCCTTTTGTTATTTGTTGTGCTCCTGTGAGTTTGTTTTGGTTGTCATGGTCACTCTTTGTGTGCACCTGTCTCTGATTAGTGCTCGCCCGCTCACCTGCTTCCCGAGCGCTAATCAGAGGCATTATTTAAGTTGCCTTTGCCAGTCACTCGTCCTGCTCTCATTGTGTTTGCTCCATGCACTTGTCACGTGAGTTTTTGAGTTCTAGTGTTCCTTGTCTTTTGCCTATGCTAAGTAATAGTTCCTTAACTTCCCGTGCGCTCTGCACGCATCCCTGTTGTTTTTGTTTATTGGATGATTTATGATAAATAAATCACTTCCTACCTTACGCCTTCGTCCGGAGCCGTTCCTTTGCATTGGGAGAACAACCGCGCAGCAAGCTGCGACCCCGCGATCGTGACAGCTCATTTGTGATTTGATGAATTTGTTGCCAATATTTGAAGTCTTATTGTAACATGAATCTCAAAAAAGCACAGGTTTGCAACACAAACTGGACAACAAAATCCCGTATTGATGTTGTAGTCGTTTTATACCGCTGAAAAGTAGACATAAGTCGTCCCCATACCAATATTTTGGTACTGGTCCCAAAATGTATTTCCATACTTTTATAAATAAAGGGGAGCACAAGAAAAAAATCATTATTGTCTTTATTTGAACAAAACATGAAACATGTTTATTATTGTCCTTCAATAAAATAGTCAACATACTAGACAACTTGTCTTTTAGTAGTAAGTAAACAAACAAAGACTCCTAATTAGTCGTATGCAGTAACATAATTTGTCATTTATACACCTATTATTTTGTACACATTATGAGGGACAAACTGTAAAAATGTATTATTAATCTACTTGTTCATTTACTGTTAATATCTGCTTACTTTCTGTTTTAACATGTTCTATCTACACTTCTGTTCAAATGTAATAATCACTTATTCTTCTCTTCTTTGATACTTGACATTAGTTTTGGATGATACCACACATTTAGGTATGGATGTGATACCAAGTAGTTACAGGATCATACATTGGTCATATTCAAAGTCCTCATGTGTCCAGGGACGTATTTACTGACTTTATAAACATTATATACATTTTAAAAAAAGGAAAAAAGATGTGATGATAAAAAATATTGATGTAATTATAGTAGTATCAACTAGATACACTCCTGTACTTGGTATCATTACAGTGGATGTCAGGTGTAGATCCACCCATGGCATTTGTTTACATTGTGACGGCGGTGAGCTACTGTATCCTCCTACGGTGTGTAGTGAAGCATGTTTAGCTATTCCTCGTCCTCCAGTGATAATGATACCTGTAAGAAACTCACTTTTTGTTGCCATGGAGACCAGGATTAGGGATGTAGAAGCAGCTAAAACACCGTGGATGGATGTTAGCTGCTAGCTAGCTAACTTAACTTCACCTTTATCTTGACTTTTTACACCAAAATGCATCCATTCTCCCTTTTCTGTCTACACACTGTGTCTGCTTGTAAGTACTCTGTGTGCGTGCGCTGCCCAACATGCTCCACCGCTTGTAAAAGCAGCAATGTCACCACGTGACGACGATGCTCTGTGATGCCTGTTAAAAAGTGTTAGTCTTTTACTTTTAGGTGTGTAAATATAAAATGAGTAAAACCTCAATACAGTATTTGTTTTCCTTCTCTTTTTTTTAAAAAATTCTGTGCATTTAAGGTTAGAAGAAACACTGATGACAAATAAAAGGCAAATAAGTTGATTCATTGTTATTGGGGGAAAAAAAGAAGCCTCAAAATATTGCACATTTCTGACAAAGTCGCAGCGAATTTCAGCATTTTAGGCCGCAAGAAGTGCAAAAATGGCCGTCGTCCGTTTGTCTTCTTCGCCGTCACACCGCCCTCCTGTGGTGACGTTTAGCCATAAGACAACATAAGACTCCCCCCCCCACACTACAAGGTGTGTGTGTGTGGGGGGGGGGGAGGTTTGGTGGTGGCGGGGGTGTATTTTGTAGCGTCCCCGGAAGAGTTAGTGCAGCAAAGGATTCTGGGTATTTGTTCTGTTGTGTTTATGTTGTGTTACCGTGCGGATGTTCTCCCGAAATGTGTTTGTCATTCTTGTTTGGTGTGGATTCACAGTGTGGCGTATATTTCTAACAGTATTAAAGTTTTTTATACTGGCACCCTCAGTGTAACCTGTATGGCTGTTGAAGAAGTATGCGTTGCATTCACTCGTGTGTGTACAGAAGCCGCACATTCACCATAAAAGTAGGTGACAGTGTCATCACCAGGAAAGATGAGGTCACCTACCTAGGTTCCATTCTAGAGGCTAACCTTTCCTGTGATAAAATGGCAACCAAGGTAATCAAAAAGGTTAACCAACGAACGAGATTTCTCTACAGAATTTCCTATCTGGTCAACAAAAGCACCTTGAGGATTCTGGCGGGAACTCTCGTTCAACCCTTTTTCCATTACGCATGCACCTCCTGGTACCCTAGCACCTCCAAAACCCTCAAATCTAAACTCCAAACATCTCAGAACAAGCTAGTCAGGTTACTTCTAGACCTCCACCCCAGATCCCACCTCACTCCTACCCACTTCTCCAAAGTGGGCTGGCTCAAGGTGGAGGACAAAGTTAAACAACTTGCACTGAGCCTAGTCTATAAAATCCACTACACCTCCCTGATACCGAAGTACATGTCAAACTACTTCCTTAACGTAAATGACCGCCATAACCACAACACCAGGGGGTGCTCCACTAACCACGTTAAACCCAGATTCCGAACTAACAAAGGTCTTAACTCATTCTCTTTCTATGCCACATCAATGTGGAATGCGCTCCCAACAGGTATAAAAGAAAGGGCATCTCTATCCTCCTTCAAAACCGCAATAAAAGTTCACCTCCAGGCAGTTACAACCCTAAACTAACACCCTCCCCGGATTGCTAATAATCAAATGTAAACAATCAAATGCAGATACTTTTTCTTTTTCTTATGCCTTCTGATCTCTCTCTCTCTCTCTCTCTCTCTCTCTCTCTCTCTCTCTCTCTCTCTCTCTCTCTCTCTCTCTCTCTCTCTCTCTCTCTCTCTCTATGTCCACTACTTGATGTCCATATCCCCCTCCCCACCCCCCCCTCCCTCCACACCCCTGATTGTAAATAATGTAAATAATTAAATGTGATTATCTTGTGTGATGACTGTATTATGATGATAGTATATATGATAGTATATATCTGTATCATGAATCAATTTAAGTGGACCCCGACTTAAACAAGTTGAAAAACTTATTCGGGTGTTACCATTTAGTGGTCAATTGTACGGAATATGTACTTCACTGTGCAACCTACTAATAAAAGTCTCAATCAATCAATCAATCAATCTTGTGACCGGGTCTGAACGATGTTAGAATGGATGAAAAGCGGACGTGACGACAGCTCGTAGAGGACGTTAAAGGCAGTGCATTTAAGACTGTGGTGGAGATATAATGACTGATGAACACCTTGGTTGGATAATGAAGGTTGCCTCAGCTCAAAGCCTGAGCCCCGACATGAATGAACTAGCATCCAAGAAAAGATGTCAGGTATCTGGCTTGGGCACATCAGATTAGATCAGTGTGTTGCAAACTGAGCAGTTTAAAGTCCAGAATGGTTGTTTTATTCATTGTTATTTTATTTTCAAATTTATTAGCTTGTGGAAAAAGTTCATGTTGATATTTACCTCAGAAGGCTGCAAATAGAAAAGAGGCATTCCATTTTTATTTAAATTGTATTTGATATGCCATTGATATTTTTGTATTATTATTATTATTATTTGAAACTGGATTTTGCATGTCACTATAAAGTTATATAAGCCTTGCTTGTTTAATATTCAATGCAAAACTTGTTTGGGTCCCTATTAAAAACTTGGCTCGCGGCTTTGTTCAGTTTTAAATTTTGGCCCACTCTGTATTTGAGTTTGACACCCCTGGGTTACAGTATTGTCACGGCTGGTTCTTTGTTGGGTTTTGTTCGTGTTCTCCGGTGTTTTGTGTTAGTTCCTGTCCTGTGCTTTTATTTTGGCGGCGTTTCCGGTTTTGTCTGTGTTTTCCCCCTTAGCTGTTATCTGTGCTCCAGTCTCTGGTGACCATAGGGCAGGGGTCACCAACGTTTTTGAAACCAAGAGCTACTTCTTGGGTACTAATTAATGCGAAGGGCTACCAGTTAGATACACACTTAAATAAATTGCCAGAAATAGCCAATTTGCTCAATTTACCTTTAACTCTATGTTATTATGAATAATTAATGATATTTATCTTTGTGGAAACACTGATCATCTTAATGATTTCTCACAATAAATATATATATAGAAACAGATAAATATCAATATGCAACACTTTATTTTTATATTTTCTCTAAGTGCACATTTTTCAAATTGAACATTTTCAAATGATCACTTCTAAGACAGTCTTGTGAAATCACAATATCCCATTTTAACTAGCTAGCCACTAACATTTTTTTAACAAAACATGAATTACTTTGCACCATGTTTGTACAAATAATAACTCATGTAAAATAAAATAAAAATTTAAATTTTTTTTATGGAACCTCATTAGTAATTTTTCCTGATTAAGATTAATTTTAGAATTTTGATGACATGTTTTAAATAGGTTAAAATCCAATCTACACTTTGTTAGAATATATAACAAATTGGACCAAGCTATATTTCTAACAAAGACAAATCATTATTTCTTCTAGATTTTCCAGAACAAAAATTTTAAAAGAAATTCAAAAGACTTTGAAATAAGATTTAAATTTAATTCTACAGATTTTCTAGATTTGCCAGAATATTTATTTTGAATTTTAATCATAAGTTTGAAGAAATATTTCACAAATATTCTTCGTTGAAAAAACACTAGCTAAAATGAAGAATTAAATTAAAATGTATTTATTATTCTTTACAATAAAAAAAATAAATTTACTTGAACATTGATTTAAATTGTCAGGAAAGAAGAGGAAGGAATTTAAAAGGTAAAAAGGTATATGTGTTTAAAAATCCTAAAATCATTTTTAAGGTTGTATTTTTTCTCTAAAATTGTCTTTCTGAAAGTTATAAGAAGCAAAGTAAAAAAAATAATGAATTTATTTAAACAAGTGAAGACCAAGTCTTTAAAATATTTTCTTGGATTTTCAAATTCTATTTGAGTTTTGTCTTTCTTAGAATTAAAAATGTCGGGCAAAGCGAGACCAGCTTGCTAGTAAATAAATAACATTTAAAAAATAGAGGCAGCTCACTGGTAAGTGCTGCTATTTGAGCTATTTTTAGAACAGGCCAGCGGGCTACTCATCTGGTCCTTACGGGCTACCTGGTGCCCGCGGGCACCGCGTTGGTGACCCCTGCCATAGACGATCCTTTTGGGCGCGAAGTACACTCGTACTGCGTGGACGCCGGCAGCTCCGCACTTCCTGTAAGTGTTTTGTTTGTTTTTTTTCATCGTCTGTCTGGTCACTCCACTTCCTTTTTCTTGGTTTTATTAATAAATTCTCTTTTTTTTTTTTTACCTCGTTCGTCTGCCTTCTTAAGACCACAACAACTTTCCGTTGTCTCCCATGATGCACCGCTGCAAGTCAACTTCCGTTGTCTCCCATGATGCACCGCTGCAAGTATGTAAACATTTTAACGTCATTTAACCTTCCACGCGGTAGTTGTCTGTCTTTGGGTACTACCTTCAGCCCGCAGCGTATACCTTTCCGTTTTATGAGCCGTCTGGGATGTGTTTTTGGTTCTCCTGAGAGAGAAAATGAGAAGACAACCCAACACTAGTGTCGCCATTTTGGGTGTAAACAAAATCAATCAATCAATCAATGTTTATTTATATAGCCCTAAATCACAAGTGTCTCAAAGGGCTGCACAAGCCACAATGACATCCTCGGTACAGAGCCCACATACGGGCAAGGAAAACTCACCCCAGTGGGACGTCAATGTGAATGACTATGAGAAACCTTGGAGAGGACCCCTAGGGGAGACCGAAAGCAATGGATGTTGAGTGGGTCTGACATAATATTGTGAAAGTCCAGTCCATAGTGGATCCAACACATCAGCGAAAGTCCAGTCCATAGTGGGGCCAGCAGGAACCATCCCGAGCGGAGACGGGTCAGCAGCGTAGAGAACCGGATTGTATTATTTTCTTGGAATTTGTACTCAACACCCGCTCCTCCATTACTGTTCCAAAAGAATTGTGATAGTCGCCCACCCGTAAGTTTGCACATCCGAGTGTTTAAAGTCCCAGTCACCCTGAACGTCTCCCTCTTACGCAACGTGACTGTAAGCACGTGACTCAAGCCCCGCCTCCAAAACACGTGCGAGTCATACCTTCAACAATCATTTTGGGATGAAACTTTAAGAAAGGGTTGATTGAAAGGCTAACCGGAAAAGGGGGGAGTGCCATCTCCGGGTTGGGGAGGAGATCTTGCCCCAAGTGGAGGAGTTCAAGTACCTGGGAGTCTTGTTCACCAGTGAGGGAAGAGTGGATGGTGAGATCGACAGGCGGATCGGTGCGGCGTCTTCAGTAATGCGGACGCTGTATCGATCCGTTGTGGTGAAGAAGGAGCTGAGCCGGAAGGCAAAGCTCTCAATTTACTGGTTGATCTACGTTCCCATCCTCACCTATGGTCATGAGCTTTGGGTTATGACCGAAAGGACAAGATCACGGGTACTGAAATGAGTTTCCTCCGCCGGGTGGCGGGTCTCTCCCTTAGAGATAGGGTGAGAAGCTCTGTCATCCGGGAGGAGCTCAAAGTAAAGCCGCTGCTCCTCCACATGGAGAGGAGCCAGATGAGGTGGTTCGGGCATCTGGTCAGGATGCCACCCGAACGCCTCCCTAGGGAGGTGTTTAGGGCACGTCCGACCAGTAGGAGGCCACGGGGAAGACCCAGGACACGTTGGGAAGACTATGTCTCCCGGCTGGCCTGGGAACGCCTCGGGATCCCCCGGGAGGAGCTGGACCAAGTGGTTGGGGAGAGGGAGGTCTGGGCTTCCCCCGCGACCCGACCTCGGATAAGCGGAAGAAGATGGATGGATGGCATTAGAAAGTGAGCCAGACCGCCGAGTATCTACAATGTGAAGATGTGTACTCGCCAATGCACTCTTCAAACTGTCAAGAACGGGAAGCGTCGGCCGCAACGTGACCCCGACACGCAGAGGCAACCGCTGGAACGCGGGCAAAAAGTCTACGTCATGTTCAAAAGAAAGCTAGTGCGGCTCGGGAGTGCACAAGACGCGACACCTGTTCAGGTAGTGTAGCAATCCCGTTAAACCATCCAGCCCCATCTAAGGGACACACCGGCAACAGGTGTGTCCTGATTGGCAATCAGACAGGTGAGGGAGGCAGCGACAGGAAATTACATCACACAGGAAGTGGGAACAAAAATAAACAAGGCGGGGTACAAACATCTCCTATCTCTGACGCCGGAAGCATGCCCCGCCACTGGCTCGGAAGGTGGTTGCAGGGTGAAGTTCATCCCGGCTGCGGGCCTCTGTGGTCCATGGGGATGTTGAGCGCTCCTGTGGCGGGAGGATCCAGAGTAGCAAATATTGTCGGCGCAGGAAGTGGCGGTGAGCAGCCTCACCGGGACAGGAAGTGCTGGTGGCGGGAGTTTATTTCCTGTCCTTGAAACTACTGTAACGCTGCCTGCTTTTCCCATAAAGAATATCATACATCTACAAATGTTAGAAAACTGACGAGGACCAGAGGGTGGGCGGGCGCACATTACACCAGTTTTAAAGTCGCTGCAGTGATCCCTGTCCGCTTCAGGGTGGGTTTTAAAGTTCTATAATCAGTTTTCAAATGTCTTCATGGCCTTGCGTGTGTTTTTTGTTTTCTTCTCTTTTGTTTTGCTGTGCAGCAATTTGTGTATAAAAAGTGTGAAATAAATCAAGTTTGACAGGAATTGATGTGATAGCGATGCCACGGATTATATGACCGGAGCAGGAAGTAGCCGATGGCGGAAAGGTGGATAACCTCACCGGAGCAGGAAGTAGCCGATGGCGGAAAGGTGGATAACCTCACCGGAGCAGGAAGTAGCCGATGGCGGAAAGGTGGATAACCTCACCGGAGCAGGAAGTAGCCGATGGCGGAAAGGTGGATAACCTCACCGGAGCAGGAAGTAGCCGATGGCGGAAAGGTGGATAACCTCACCGGAGCAGGAAGTAGCCGATGGCGGAAAGGTGGATAACCTCACCGGAGCAGGAAGTAGCCGATGGCGGAAAGGTGGATAACGGCGTAGTGGGTAGAGCGCCCGTGTCAGAAACCTGAGGGTTGCAGGTTCGCTCCCCGCCTCTTACCATGCCGTTGTGTCCTTGGGCAGGACACTTCACCCATGCCCCCGGTGCCGCTCACACCGGTGAATGATAGGTGGTGGTCGGAGGGGCCGTAGGCGCAAATTGGCAGCCACGCTTCCGTCAGTCTACCCCAGGGCAGCTGTGGCTACGAAAGTAGCTTACCACCACCAGGTGTGAATGAATGATGGGTTTTTAACATGTAAAGCGACTTTGGGTACTTAGAAAAGCGCTATATAAATCCCAGGTATTATTATTAACCTCACCGGAGCAGGAAGTAGCCGTGTGTCTTCACGACCCCCACCCCCAAAGGACAGAGTCCAAAGGTCCCTAAGAGCCAACAGACCGGGTTGGGTGTCAAGGAGCAGGGGGAGGGATGGAGGAAGCGCAGAGTTTGTGCCAAATGATGGTCCGCCCTGCAGAGATGGCGCTCACCGCAGGGTCGCTCGCTGGCTGCAGCATTCTGTCAGGACGCAGAGACAGCAGACAGAATGCAGGTAAAAAGTACGTGCAAAAGAAAGTTAGGGCTTCGAAAGAGCAGCGTTTTTTTACTGAAATATGTTAATAATGTTTTAGCAGTCAAACCACAGGATAAAGCATGTGTTTCTTTGACCTTGCATGAAGCCAAATTCAGGATCATAATGTTGGTTTTCCTGGTATTTGTCATGGATGTCCAACAAGTGTCCATTTTTGGCCCCACAACTAGTTTTTTCTCCGACCCTGGGGATACTGTAAAGATGTACTTGATGCAATATTACTTAGATACATGATGATATCATTGCTCGGATGTAGATGTTTGAGCATTTTGCATCCCTCTCACCTGTCCCTGATTGCCAATCAGGACACACCCGTTGCCAATCAGGATGCTTTAGAAGCCAGCCCTCTCCTCTGGACGAGGTTAGGATCCTTGTCCTGTTCTGAGGTTGTACACAGGCTCTCATGGCGTTCCTCTGTCACATTTGACCTGCATTCCACCGGCCGTCTCTGCATCCCGGGGTCACGCTAC
>NC_084735.1:11237541-11245041 GCF_033978785.1 Entelurus aequoreus | reverse complement strand
ATACACTGATTATGTCAAATATTAAAAAAGTAAAATTACATATATAGTGCAGTGTTTACAAACAATACACTGATTACGTCAAATATTACAAAATTAAAATTACATATATAGTGCAGTGTTTACAAACAATACACTGATTATGTCAAATATTAAAAAAGTAAAATTACATATATAGTGCAGTGTTTACAAACAATACACTGATTATGTCAAATATTACAAAAGTAAAATTACGTATATAGTGCAGTGTTTACAAACAATACACTGATTATGTCAAATATTACAAAAGTAAAATTACATATATAGTGCAGTGTTTACAAACAATACACTGATTATGTCAAATATTACCAAAGTAAAATTACATATATAGTGCAGTGTTTACAAACAATACACTGATTATGTCAAATATTACAAAAGTAAAATCACCTTTATATAGTGCAGTGTTTACAAACAATACACTGATTATGTCAAATATTACAAAAGTAAAATTATATATATAGTGCAGTGTTTAAAAACAATACACTGATTATGTCAAATATTACAAAAGTAAAATTACATATATAGTGCAGTGTTTACAAACAATACACTGATTATGTCAAATATTAAAAAAGTACAATTACATATACAGTGCAGTGTTTACAAACAATACACTGATTATGTCAAATATTTAAAAAGTACAATTACATACATAGTGCAGTGTTTACAAACAATACACTGATTATGTCAAATATTACAAAAGTAAAATTGCATATATAGTGCAGTGTTTACAAACAATACACTGATTATGTCAAATATTAAAAAAGTAAAATTACATATATAGTGCAGTGTTTACAAACAATACACTGATTATGTCAAATATTACAAAAGTAAAATTACATATATAGTGCAGTGTTTACAAACAATACACTGATTATGTCAAATATTACAAAAGTAAAATTACATATATAGTGCAGTGTTTACAAACAATACACTGATTACATCAAATATTACAAAAGTAAAATTACATATATAGTGCAGTGTTTACAAACAATACACTGATTATGTCAAATATTAAAAAAGTAAAATTATATATATAGTGCAGTGTTTACAAACAATACACTGATTATGTCAAATATTACAAAAGTAAAATTACGTATATAGTGCAGTGTTTACAAACAATACACTGATTATGTCAAATATTACAAAATTAAATTACATATATAGTGCAGTGTTTACAAACAATACACTGATTATGTCAAATATTACAAAAGTAAAATTACATATATAGTGCAGTGTTTACAAACAATACACTGATTATGTCAAATATTACAAAAGTAAAATCACCTTTATATAGTGCAGTGTTTACAAACAATACACTGATTATGTCAAATATTACAAAAGTAAAATTATATATATAGTGCAGTGTTTAAAAACAATACACTGATTATGTCAAATATTACTAAAGTAAAATTACATATATAGTGCAGTGTTTACAAACAATACACTGATTATGTCAAATATTTAAAAAGTACAATTACATATACAGTGCAGTGTTTACAAACAATACACTGATTATGTCAAATATTAAAAAAGTACAATTACATATAGAGTGCAGTGTTTACAAACAATACACTGATTATGTCAAATATTACAAAAGTAAAACTACATATATAGTGCAGTGTTTACAAACAATACACTGATTGTCAAATATTAAAAAAGTAAAATTACATATATAGTGTAGTGTTTACAAACAATACACTGATTATGTCAAATATTACAAAAGTAAAATTACAGACATATATAGTGCAGTGATTTCACACAACACACTGATTATGTCAAATATTAAAAAAGTTAAATTACTTATATAGTGCAGTGTTTACAAATAATACACTGATTATGTCAATTATTAAAAAAGTAAAATTATATATATAGTGCAGTGTTTACAAACAATACACTGATTATGTCAAATATTACAAAAGTAAAATTACATATATAGTGCAGTGTTTACAAACAATACACTGATTATGTCAAATATTAAAAAAGTAAAATTATATATATAGTGCAGTGTTTACAAACAATACACTGATTATGTCAAATATTAAAAAAGTAAAATTATATATATAGTGCAGTGTTTACAAACAATACACTGATTATGTCAAATATTACAAAAGTAAAATTACATATACAGTGCAGTGTTTACAAACAATACACTGATTATGTCAAATATTAAAAAAGTAAAATTATATATATAGTGCAGTGTTTACAAACAATACACTGATTATGTCAAATATTAAAAAAGTAAAATTATATATATAGTGCAGTTTTTACAAACAATACACTGATTATGTCAAATATTACAAAAGTAAAATGACATATATAGTGCAGTGTTTACAAACAATACACTGATTATGTCAAATATTACAAAAGTAAAATTATATATATAGTGCAGTGTTTACAAACAATACACTGATTATGTCAAATATTACAAAATTAAAATTACATATATAGTGCAGTGTTTACAAACAATACACTGATTATGTCAAATATTACAAAAGTAAAATTACATATATAGTGCAGTGTTTACAAACAATACACTGATTATGTCAAATATTAAAAAAGTAAAATTATATATATATAGTGCAGTGTTTACAAACAATACACTGATTATGTCAAATATTACAAAAGTAAAATTACATATATAGTGCAGTGTTTACAAACAATACACTGATTATGTCAAATATTAAAAAAGTAAAATTACATATATAGTGCAGTGTTTACAAACAATACACTGATTACGTCAAATATTACAAAAGTAAAATTACATATATAGTGCAGTGTTTACAAACAATACACTGATTATGTCAAATATTAAAAAAGTAAAATTATATATATAGTGCAGTGTTTACAAACAATACACTGATTATGTCAAATATTACAAAAGTAAAATTACGTATATAGTGCAGTGTTTACAAACAATACACTGATTATGTCAAATATTACAAAAGTAAAATTACATATATAGTGCAGTGTTTACAAACAATACACTGATTATGTCAAATATTACAAAAGTAAAATTACATATATAGTGCAGTGTTTACAAACAATACACTGATTATGTCAAATATTACAAAAGTACAATTACATATAAAGTGCAGTGTTTACAAACAATACACTGATTATGTCAAATATTAAAAAAGTACAATTACATATATAGTGCAGTGTTTACAAACAATACACTGATTATGTCAAATATTAAAAAAGTACAGTGTTTACAAACAATACACTGATTATGTCAAATATTACAAAAGCAAAATGATATATATAGTGCAGTGTTTACAAACAATTCACTGATTATGTCAAATATTACAACAGTAAAATTGTATATAGAGTGCAGTGTTTACAAACAATACACTGATTATGTCAAATATTAAAAAAGTAAAATTACATATATAGTGCAGTGTTTACAAACAATACACTGATTATGTCAAATATTACAAAAGTAAAATTACATATATAGTGCAGTGTTTACAAAGAATACACTGATTATGTCAAATATTACAAAAGTAAAATTACATATATAGTGCAGTGTTTACAAACAATACACTGATTATGTCAAATATTACAAAAGTAAAATTACATATATAGTGCAGTGTTTACAAACAATACACTGATTATGTCAAATATTACAAAAGTAAAATTACATATATAGTGCAGTGTTTACAAACAATACACTGATTATGTCAAATATTACAAAAGTAAAATTACATATATAGTGCAGTGTTTACAAACAATACACTGATTGTGTCAAATATTACAAAAGTAAAATTACATATATAGTGCAGTGTTTACAAACAATACACTGATTATGTCAAATATTACAAAAGTAAAATTACATATATAGTGCAGTGTTTACAAACAATACACTGATTATGTCAAATATTACAAAAGTAAAATTACATATATAGTGCAGTGTTTACAAACAATACACTGATTATGTCAAATATTACAAAAGTAAAATTACATATATAGTGCAGTGTTTACAAACAATACACTGATTATGTCAAATATTACAAAAGTAAAATTACATATATAGTGCAGTGTTTACAAACAATACACTGATTATGTCAAATATTACAAAAGTAAAATTACATATATAGTGCAGTGTTTACAAACAATACACTGATTGTGTCAAATATTACAAAAGTAAAATTACATATATAGTGCAGTGTTTACAAACAATACACTGATTATGTCAAATATTACAAAAGTAAAATTACATATATAGTGCAGTGTTTACAAACAATACACTGATTATGTCAAATATTAAAAAAGTACAGTGTTTACAAACAATACACTGATTATGTCAAATATTACAAAAGTAAAATGATATATATAGTGCAGTGTTTATATATATATATATAGTACAGTAAATATATATAGTACACTGATTATGTCAAATATTACAAAAGTAAAATTACATATATAGTGCAGTGTTTACAAACAATACACTGATTGTGTCAAATATTACAAAAGTAAAATTACATATATAGTGCAGTGGTTACAAACAATACACTGATTATGTCAAATATTACAAAAGTAAAATTACATATATAGTGCAGTGTTTACAAACAATACACTGATTATGTCAAATATTAAAAAAGTACAGTGTTTACAAACAATACACTGATTATGTCAAATATTACAAAAGTAAAATGATATATATAGTGCAGTGTTTATATATATATATATATAGTACAGTAAATATATATAGTACACTGATTATGTCAAATATTAAAAAAGTAAAATTACATATATAGTGCAGTGTTTACAAACAATACACTGATTATGTCAAATATTAAAAAAGTAAAATTACATATATAGTGTAGTGTTTACAAACAATACACTGATTATGTCAAATATTACAAAAGTAAGTCATTCTTTTGCTGGTTGTGAGTATTTGAGTTAGCTTGGGGTGCATGTTGGACTTCCTGCAGGAACGTAACAGCACAGCGTGTCAAATGCGGCCACAAAATGATACTCTGACAAAATAAAAGTGTGTTTTATTGTACGTTTATGATCCGGAGAACTTCATAAAGAGTGATTCTTTTCGCTTTATTTGCTCAGAAAAACTCTCGTCTAAACGACAACAATACCAACATCCTGGCACGTGTCCTTGGTAGCAAACATGGCGCCTGTTGAGTTGGCTGTCCTCTCCTCCTACACCACTCTGGTGACTGCCAGGAGTCTGCACTGCCCCCTAGGCCCTAGGGCTGGCCAGTGCACAATACCAATATCTGCACTGCCCCCTATTGGCCCTAGGGCTGGCCAGTGCACAATACCAATATCTGCACTGCCCCCTATAGGCCCTAGGGCTGGCCAGTGCACAATACCAATATCTGCACTGCCCCCTATAGGCCCTAGGGCTGGCCAGTGCACAATACCAATATCTGCACTGCCCCCTATAGGCCCTAGGACTGGCCAGTGCACAATACCAATATATGCACTGCCCCTTATAGGCACTAGGGCTGGCCAGTGCACAATACCAATATCTGCACTGCCCCCTATAGGCCCTAGGGCTGGCCAGTGCACAATACCAATATCTGCACTTCCCTACTATAGGCCCTAGGGCTGGCCAGTGCACAATACCAATATCTGCACTGCCCCCTATAGGCCCTAGGGCTGGCCAGTGCACAATACCAATATCTGCACTGCCCCCTATAGGCCCTAGGGCTGGCCAGTGCACAATACCAATATCTGCACTGCCCCCTATAGGCCCTAGGGCTGGCCAGTGCACAATACCAATATCTGCACTTCCCTACTATAGGCCCTAGGGCTGGCCAGTGCACAATACCAATATCTGCACTGCCCCCTATAGGCCCTAGGGCTGGCCAGTGCACAATACCAATATCTGCACTGCCCCCTATAGGCCCTAGGGCTGGCCAGTGCACAATACCAATATCTGCACTGCCCCCTATAGGCCCTAGGGCTGGCCAGTGCACAATACCAATATCTGCACTGCCCCCTATAGGCCCTAGGGCTGGCCAGTGCACAATACCAATATCTGCACTGCCCCCTATAGGCCCTAGGGCTGGCCAGTGCACAATACCAATATCTGCACTGCCCCTTTTAGGCCCTAGGGCTGGCCAGTGCACAATACCAATATCTGCACTGCCCCCTATAGGCTCTAGGGCTGGCCAGTGCACAATACCAATATCTGCACTTCCCTACTATAGGCCCTAGGGCTGGCCAGTGCACAATACCAATATATGCACTGCCCCCTATAGGCCCTAGGGCTGGCCAGTGCACAATACCAATATCTGCACTTCCCTACTATAGGCCCTAGGGCTGGCCAGTGCACAATAACAATATCTGCACTGCCCCCTATAGGCCCTAGGGCTGGCCAGTGCACAATACCAATATCTGCACTGCCCCCTATAGGCCCTAGGGCTGGCCAGTGCACAATACCAATATCTGCACTTCCCTACTATAGGCCCTAGGGCTGGCCAGTGCACAATACCAATATCTGCACTTCCCTACTATAGGCCCTAGGGCTGGCCAGTGCACAATACCAATATCTGCACTGCCCCCTATAGGCCCTAGGGCTGGCCAGTGCACAATACCAATATCTGCACTTCCCTACTATAGGCCCTAGGGCTGGCCAGTGCACAATACCAATATCTGCACTAACCCCTATAGGCCCTAGGGCTGGCCAGTGCACAATATCAATTCAATCGATGGCCAGCAGGTCGTCGCACCGACTTAGTATCGAATAACGTGACGATGACGCAAGAAATGACGTACGTGTGAAGTGTCTCGACAATGCGCAGCCGTGCCGCGTGATGTAAACAAGGGGCGGGCTCAGGTAGGCCAAGCCTGCGCATGCGCATGCGCATTGGCAGAGAGAGAGAGAGAGAGAGAGTCAAATGATGAATGTGTACCCGCGCTGACGACGCAGCGTCTATGCGCAGGAAGTCAGACGAGCACCGCGTCGTCGTCGTCGTCGTCGTGCCGCCATAGCAGCTGCACACGTCACCGCGTCTGATCCTTTCAGCACCGGACAGCGACCGCAGCTCCGCGCAGCCGCAGCGAGGAGGTCGTGCGGCGGGTGAGGATGCCACTAATGTTGGATGTGAAGACGCCCTTGGACCCACGGGCCTGTCGTGCGTGGGTGGTAAGCAACTGCGCAATTGTCTGCTCATGTCTCCTCTCTCTCTCTTCCAGTCCGGCCCTTTCTCGGCTAGGGGCGATGCGCGGCTAGATGACGTCACCACAGCCACTGGACTGATATAGCAGCGCCACACCTCCTCCTCCTCTTGTCTCTCCTCCTCTCCTCCATCCCCCCCCCGCAGGCACCATGGGGAACCGAGGCATGGAGGATCTGATCCCGCTGGTCAACAAGCTGCAGGACGCCTTCAGCTCCATCGGCCAGGCCTGCAACTTGGACCTGCCGCAGATCGCCGTGGTGGGCGGGCAGAGCGCGGGCAAGAGCTCCGTGCTGGAGAACTTTGTGGGCAGGTAAGAAGG
>NC_084735.1:11060041-11235041 GCF_033978785.1 Entelurus aequoreus | reverse complement strand
AACAAGAGTTGCCTCACTTCATACATAACTTGCTATCTACTACACCAATTTTAAACAGTTGAGCAGATGTAAAATACAATCTATTCAATATCTTAAATTGAGTCAGTTTATCTTTAATGCTTCTAAAGGGCTTATTGGCATATTTCCAAATATCATTCCATGATATGTCTCTTTCATCTAAAATGTTTAAGTCCATCATCCATTTCCGAACACATGCATCATTTGCATTTCTAGTGTGGTGTTCATTTATTATTCCATAAAATAGTTTAATTAATTTCTTAATTGTATCTTGATTAAAAAGTGCATCTTCCAGTTCATGGCTATTTAAAGACATACTTTCAGAGGATATGCATTTATTTACAGCGTGTTTTAAAGAGATAAAATGTAAAAAAAAAAATTCTGGGTACATTATATTGATCAACTAAATCATTGAACGGTTTAAAAGAGTTTTTATTAATAATATGATGAGGTTTAGTAATACCTCTGTCTTTCCATGTTGTCCATTTAACCACATTTTTATTAATGATGATATTAGGATTCATCCACACCAGACTCTGTCATCCATGTCTTTATGGACCTTGCTTTGTGCACTGGTGCACAGTCATGTTGGAAGAGGAAGGGGCCTGCTCCAAACTGTTCCCACAAGGTTGGGAGCATGAAATTGTCCAAAATGTTTAGGTATCCTGGAGCATTCAAAGTTCCTTTCACTGGAACTAACTCCTGAAAAACAACCCCACACCATAATTCCTCCTCCATCAAATTTTGACGTGCTTTTCCACCACTGCATCCCATGCTTTGCATTGGACTTGGTGATGTGTGGCTTAGATGCAGCTGCTCGACCATGGAAACCCATTCCATGAAGCTCTCTGCGTACTGTGCGTGGGCTAATTGGAAGGTGACATGAAGTTTGGAGCTCTGTAGCAAGAAAGTCTTTGCACTATGCTGACCTCTCTGTCAGTTTACCTGGCCTACCACTTGGTGGCTGAGTTGCTGTTGTTCCCAAACTCTTCACTTTTCTTAGAATAAAGTTGACATTGGAATATTTAGGAGCCAGGACTGGTGGCATCCTATGACAGTTCCATACTGGAAATCACTGAGAGCGGCCCATTCTTTCACACATGTTTGTAGAAACAGTCTCCATGCCTAAGTGCTTGATTTGATACACCTGTGATTTTGATGTGTTTGTCTTGTTGCTCAGGGACTTCCTGCCCCGTGGGTCTGGCATCGTCACCCGCAGGCCCCTGGTCCTGCAGCTCATCAGTGCCAGTGCAGGTGTGTTGGAGCACAAATCATCCTCAGAGATCTTGTCATGTGGACGTCCCACTCTGGTATCACGTCAGCACTCATCTCTATCGCCCTCTCTCTCTCCTGGCAGAGTGGGCCGAGTTTCTCCACTGCAAAGGGAAGAAGTTCACCGACTTCGACGAGGTGCGCCAGGAGATCGAGGCGGAGACGGACCGAGCCACCGGCGGCAACAAGGGCATCTCTCCCGTGCCCATCAACCTGCGCGTCTACTCCCCAAACGGTGAGAAAAAACTCTTCTTTCACACAAGTCGTCCTCATTTGCTGGCTTCATAGAGAGGGAAAAGATGGAGGTTGAAGACGTCATTGGTCACAAAGATGGTGCAGCAGCTACATCTCACCCAGAATGACATCCTCAGTGTTCACAGCCTCTAAAAACATTGCTAGCTTTGGAGCCTTAAAGGGACATGCAACGCTTGGATCCCTAATTCTGGTGTATGAAAACAGGTATTGATCACCTCTGAGAAGTTAAAAGTGTAAAAGTGTGTGGTTTGACAACTTGTCTCTTCCAACTGCTACATAATATTACAACATAGGGCGCACCGGACTATAAGGCGCATTAAGAGGGTTTTATATTATGATTTAAAGACTTCCTTGTGGTCTACACAACATGTCTTGCTGGTCAACATGTTGCATCCATGAGGTTTTACACACCATCTTCAAGTCACTTTCTTTTGTTTACGTGCCTCCACTTCGACAGCATCTTCTCCCCGTCACCTTTGTTGTCCTTTTTATCTTCCGTAGCGAGTCTACCGGCAGATATAAGTGAGAAGTGTACGCTGCTTTGTATTGGAAGTGGCAACGAGAGGATAGAGGAAAAGGAGGAGTTTATTGACTACAATGGCGGGTCGCGTGCACATTTTCAGGACTTATGCAGATCCCAAATACACACCCTCAGGTACCAATAGGTAAGAATAGTTAGTTTTGCTAAAGTTTAGCTCCGGACTTCTTCTGCTTGTTGATATTGTCATTACTGCCACAAGTGGTGGAAACGTGTATTACAACTGAGTACCCTGGCCCTATGGCCAAGATCTACTGGTATATCAGACTGACTGGCCCTATGGCCAAGATCTACTGGTATATCAGACTGACTGGCCCTATGGCCAAGATCTACTGGTATATCAGACTGACTGGCACATTCAGCTTGCTGGCAAAAGAGACTTCCTGGCAGTCTTGACATTTCTCAAGCAGCTATTGCAAGGAATTTAGGGATTTCACCATCTACGCTCCGTAATATCATCAAAGGGTTCAGAGAATGTGGAGAAATCACTGCACGTAAGCCATGATATTACACACCTTGGATCCCTCAGGCATCAAAAAGCCACATCAGTGTGTAAAGGATATCACCACATGGGCTCAGGAACACTTCAGAAAACCACTGTCAGTAACTACAGTTGGTCGCTACATCTGTAAGTGCAAGTTAAAACTCTACTATGCAAAGCCATAGCCATTTATCAACAACACCCAGAAACGCCGTAGGCTTCGCTGGGCCTGAGCTCATCTAAGATGGACTGATACAAAGTGGAAAAGTGTTCTGTGGTCTGACGAGTCCACATTTCAAATTGTTTTAGAAACTGTGGACCAAAGAAGAAAAGAACCATCCGGACTGTTCTAGGGTGAAAGTGTAAAAGGCAGCATGTGTGATGGTATGGGGGTGTATTAGTGACCAAGACATGGGTAACTTACACATCTGTGAAGGCACCATTAATGCTGAAAGGTAGATACAGCTTTTGGAGCAACATATGTTGCCATCCAAGCAACGTTACCATGGACGCCCCTGCTTATTTCAGCAAGACAATGCCAAGCCACGTTTTACAACAGCGTGGCTTCATAGTAAAAGAGTGCGGGTACTAGACTGGCCTGCCTGTAGTCCAGACATTGAAAATGTGTGAAGGCTAAAATATGAGAAGGGAGACTGTTGAACAACTTAAGCTGTACATCAAGCAAGAATGGGAAAGAATTCCACTTCAAAAATGTGTCTCCTCAGTTCCCAAACCTTTACTGAGTGTTGTTAAAAGGAAAGGCCATGTAACACACTGGTAAAAATGCTTCTCTTGCAATGTGTTGCTGCCATTACATTCTAAGTTCATGATTATTTGCAGAAAAAAATTAGTTTCTCAGTATGAACATGAAATATCTTGTCTTTGCAGTCTATTCAATTGAATATAAGTTGAAAAGGATTTGTTGTATTCTCTTTTTATTTACCATTTACACAACCTGACAACTTCACTGCTTGTGTAGTTAGTATATCCTCCATGGCTTTATGACACACCTCCAATATTCTTCTCAAATGGAGCCTCATCTTCTGCCCACAGTTCTGAACCTGACTCTCATCGACCTGCCGGGCATCACCAAGGTGCCAGTTGGAGACCAGCCTGCCGACATCGAGCAGCAGATCAGGGAAATGATCATGCAGTTCATCACCAGGGAGAGCTGCTTGGTCCTGGCCGTCACACCCGCCAACTCTGACCTTGCCAACTCCGACGCCCTCAAACTGGCAAAGGACGTTGATCCCCAAGGTAAGACCACAGGAAGTGAACCCCAAGCTAAGACCATAGGGAATGATCCCCAAGGTAAGACCGCAGGGAATTATCCCCAAGCTAAGACCACAGGGAATGATCCCCAAGGTAAGACCACAGGGAATGATCCCCAAGGTAAGACCACAGGGAATGATCCCCAAGGTAAGACCACAGGGAATGATCCCCAAGGTAAAACCACATGTAGTCATCGCCAAGGTAAAACCACAGGAAGTGATCCCCAAGGTAACCCCACAGGGAATGATCCCCAAGGTAACACCACAGGGAATGATCCCCAAGGTAACACCACAGGGATGATCCCCAAGGTAAAACCACAGGGAAGTGATCCCCAAGGTAAAACCACAGGGAATGATCCCCAAGGTAAGACCACAGGGAATGATCCCCAAGGTAAGACCACAGGGAATGATCCCCAAGCTAAGACCACAGGGAATGATCCCCAAGCTAAGACCACAGGGAATGATCCCCAAGCTAAGACCACATGAAATGCTCCCCAAGCTAAGACCACAGGGAATGATCCCCAAGGTAAAACCACATGTAGTCATCGCCAAGGTAAAACCACAGAAAGTGATCCCCAAGGTAAGACCACAGGGAATGATCCCCAAGGTAACACCACAGGGAATGATTCCCAAGGTAACACCACAGGGAATGATCCCCAAGCTAAGACCACAGGAAGTGATCCCCAAAGTAAAACCACAGGGAATGATCCCCAAGGTAAGACCACAGGGAATGATCCCCAAGGTAAGACCACAGGGAATGATCCCCAAGCTAAGACCACAGGGAATGATCTCCAAGCTAAGACCACTTGAAATGATCCCCAAGCTAAGACCACATGAAATGATCCCCAAGCTAAGACCACAGGGAATGATCCCCAAGGTAAAACCACAGGGAACGATCCCCAAGCTAAGACCACATGAAATGATCCCCAAGCTAAGACCACATGAAATGATCCCCAAGCTAAGGCCACATGAAATGATCCCCAAGCTAAGACCACAGGAAGTCATCCCCAATGTAAAACCACAGGGATGATCCCCAAGCTAAAACTACAGGGATGATCCCCTCGGTAAAACCACAGGGAACGATCCCCAATGTAAGACCACAGGAAGTGATCCCCAAGGTAAGACCACAGGAAGTGATCCCCAAGGTAAGACCACATGAAATGATCCCCAAGGTAAAACCACAGGGAACGATCCCCAAGCTAAGACCACATGAAATGATCCCCAAGCTAAGACCACATGAAATGATCCCCAAGCAAAGGCCACGTGAAATGATCCCCAAGCTAAGACCACAGGAAGTCATCCCCAATGTAAAACCACAGGGATAATCCCCAAGCTAAGACCACAGGTATGATCCCCTCGGTAAAACCACAGGGAACGATCCCCAATGTAAGACCACAGGAAGTGATCCCCAAGGTAAGACCACAGGGAACGATCCCCAAGGTAAGACCACAGGAAGTGATCCCCAAGGTAAGACCACAGGGATGATCCCCTAGGTAAAACCACAGGGAACGATCCCCAATGTAAGACCACAGGAAGTGATCCCCAAGGTAAGACCACAGGGAACGATCCCCAAGCTAAGACCACAGGGAATGATGCCCTCAACAATCATAGATAAAAGATGGAGAAGGACAGAAGGTATCAACAATGGTGGAGATGTGATGATGTGGTAGTTTGACCTTCAGCCAGCAGAGGGAGACACAGGAGAGGAGGAAGGAAGCAGAGTCTTTGTGTTGAAAAGGGAGAGGAGAGAAGTTCACTGCCAACAAGGCAACAAGGAGTAGAAGCCTGGGGTGAGCCAGAAGGTCCATGAGGACCATGGACAGGATGGTTTATAAGTCGGGTGTTTACCTTCAACCTGGCATGTTTCATGTGGCCTCAAGAGGGTGAACGTTGATGAGGGAAGGATGGGAGTGCAGAGGTCAAGTGTGGAGGAACATGATCTTTGGTGTCCTTTCATGTAACTGTGTGATCTTTGGTGTCCTACCAGGTCTGAGAACGATCGGAGTGATCACCAAACTGGACTTGATGGACGAGGGCACAGATGCCCGAGACGTGCTGGAGAACAAGCTGCTGCCACTGAGAAGAGGTGTGTGTGTTAGAAGCCATGTCTCCCAGGATGAGATGTTCTTCTGTGTGTGTGTGTTAGAAGCCATGTCTCCCAGGATGAGATGTTCCTCTCTGTGTGTGTTAGAAGCCATGTCTCCCAGGATGAGATGTTCCTCTCTGTGTGCGTTAGAAGCCATGTCTCCCAGGATGAGATGTTCCTCTCTGTGTGTGTTAGAAGCCATGTCTCCCAGGATGAGATGTTCCTCTCTGTGTGTGTTAGAAGCCATGTCTCCCAGGATGAGATGTTCCTCTCTGTGTGTGTTAGAAGCCATGTCTCCCAGGATGAGATGTTCCTCTCTATGTGTTAGAAGCCATGTCTCCCAGGATGAGATGTTCCTCTCTGTGTGTGTTAGAAGCCATGTCTCCCAGGATGAGATGTTCCTCTCTGTGTGTGTTAGAAGCCATGTCTCCCAGGATGAGATGTTCCTCTCTGTGTGTGTTAGAAGCCATGTCTCCCAGGATGAGATGTTCCTCTCTGTGTGTGTTAGAAGCCATGTCTCCCAGGATGAGATGTTCCTCTCTATGTGTTAGAAGCCATGTCTCCCAGGATGAGATGTTCCTCTCTGTGTGTGTTAGAAGCCATGTCTCCCAGGATGAGATGTTCCTCTCTGTGTGTGTTAGAAGCCATGTCTCCCAGGATGAGATGTTCCTCTCTGTGTGTGTTAGAAGTCATGTCTCCCAGGATGAGATGTTCCTCTCTGTGTTCTTCTGGTCCCCAGGCTACATTGGGGTGGTAAACCGCAGTCAGAAGGACATCGATGGAAAGAAAGACATCAAGGCAGCTCTGGAAGCGGAGAGGAAGTTCTTCTTCACCCACCCGTCTTACAGGCACATGGCAGACAAGATGGGGACTCCCCGCCTGCAGAGGGTGCTCAACCAGGTGCACATTCAGGATTGATCACTTATCAGAAATGCACTTCTTACAGTTTCTATCCAATCAGAACCGTCCCAGTATCAAAAAGTGTTCTCACTGGTCTCCCTCAAAAGTAAAACTACAAAGAAATATCTGAGATTACCCAGAATTCCCGGTTTCCCGGGACATGTTGCCCATTGAAAATAAATGGGCCAATTTTCAAACATGCACAATTGCCACATTTTTCACCCGATTGGAAGCGTTCTACCACCCACAAAAAAATTCCAGGAATTGCCCGAGTCCCCTGTTTTCCAAAGCCCTATTTTCTCCTTTTGCTGAAATGTTTTCACAGTCCAGATTTTTCTAATGTTTTTGACCATTCCACTTTCAAAAAATTCCTCTTATTTGGAACAACAAACGCTCCTATTTTGTTTCGCATAAATTTCCGGTTTTCTTGAAATTCCAGGAATTCTGAAATACCCATTCTCAATTCAAACTGTTACTATGTCAACATGTTCTACCGATTTGAACCATTCCAACACCAACCCGTTTATATCATCTACGACAATTGTGCTAGTATCAATATTTTCAAAAATGTCCTGTTTTCCCGAAATTCCCAAATTTCCAGGAAATTCCCATTCAAACTCATAATTCTACAATGCCCAAAATTCTCTAAATGTTGTGCCATTTTTAAACCAGATTCCAACCTTTCAACCATCCACCCACACTACTCTTCCCAAGTATCGAATGCAAAACATGTTTTCCCTTTCCCCAAATTCCCTGTTTTCCTGGAATTTCCCATTGACAATGAATGGGCAGTATACAAACTTCTCCATATCCCACATTTCTCACCCGATTTGAACCGTTCCAACATCCACACACTCCACTCACCCTGGACATTCAAGCTGTTTTTCAACCGTTTTTGACCCTTCAAAACATTCCTCTTATTTGGGACAACAAATACTCCTATTTTCCTGTATAAATTTCAGTTTTTCCAGAAATTCCAGGAATTCCGAAATACCCATTCTCAATTCAAACTGTTACTACATCAACATTTTTCAACTGATTTGAAAAAATTCCAACATCAACCAGTTTATATCATCTAGGACAATTGTGCTAGTTTCAATATTTTCAAAAAGTCCCAGTTTTCATGACATTCCCAAATTTCCAGGAAATTCCCATTCAAACACGTAGTTCTACAATGCCCTAAATTCTCTAAATGTGCCATTTTTAAACCCGATTCCAACCTTTCAACCATCCACCCACACTACTCTTCCCATGTATCGAATGCAAAACATGTTTTCCCTTTCCCCAAATTCCATGTTTTCCTGGAATTTCCCATTGACAATGAGTGGGAAATATACGAACCTCTCCATATCCCACATTTCTCAACCAATTTGAAACCTTCCAACATCCACACACTCCACTCACCTTGGACATTCAAGCCGTTTTCAGTATCAATATTTTCAAAAACTCCTAGTTTTCCCAAAATTCCCAAATTTCCAGGAAATTCCCATTCAAATTCATAGTTCTACAATGCCCTAAATTCTCTAAATGTTGTGCCATTTTTAAACTAGATTCCAACCTTTCAACCATCCACCCACACTACTCTTCCCAAGTAGCGAACGCAGAACATGTTTTCCTTTTCCCCAAATTTTCCCGGAATTTCCCATCGACAATGAGTGGGAAATATACAAACTTCCATATCCCACATTTTTCATCTGATTTGAATCGTTGCAACACTCCACTCACCCTGGACATTCAAGCCATTTTTCAACCGTTCTTGACCCTTCAAAACATTCCTCTTATTTGGGACAACAAATACTCCTATTTTTCTGTATACATTTCCGGTTTTCCTGAAATTCCAGGAATTCCGAAATACCCATTCTCAATTCAAACTGTTACTACGTAGACATTTTTCAACCAATTCCAACACCAAACCTTTCGTATCATCTAGCACATTTATGCTAGTATCAATATTTTCAAATATCCATTTTTTTCCGAAATTCCCAAATTCCCAGGAAATTCACATTCATAGTTCTACAATGCCCTAAATTCTCTAAATGTGCCATTTTTAAACCTGATTCCAACCTTTTAACCATCCACACATACTACTCTTCCCAAGTATCAAATGCAAAACATGTTTTCCCTTTCCCCAAATTCCTTGTTTTCCTGGAATTTCCAGGGATTCTTTCCCCATTGACAGTGAATGGGAAATATACAATCTACTGCATATCCCACATTTCTCACCCGATTTGAGCCGTTCCAACATCCACACACTCCACTCACCCTGGACATTCAAGCCAGCATGACTCCGGGGTCCGAAAATTCCCTGATTACCTGGATTTCCCGGAATTTCCCCCCATTGAGAATGAATAAGCAAATTACAAACCTTTCCATGTCGCACATTTCTCAGGCGATTGGAAAACTGAGCCAAATCTGACATGGGACTGTGTCAGGTTCAGGCACCAAACTATCTAGTAAACAAGACAAGAAGCAAGGAATAAAACAGAGACAGGATTCAATTTAGCTCATGAGAGCGTGTCGACCTGCACCCTCGTACGGTGTCACCCCGCCGCTCTGAGGCCTCCTCATTTATTTGGCCATTTCCTGATTACATGGCTGCAGCTGCTTCTAAGGGAAGGGGGGTCATAAATAGCTGCTGCACTGGGTCATAAACAGTTCAAACAAAAGGGTGCTTGAAGCTGTGTCAGGTTTGCCCCCCTCTCTGCTTGTAGATTTCGGGTCCTGATGAGGTCCTTCCCGTGGCTGTCCAATAGATCAAAGAAACCGACACCTCCACGGCGCATCACATTTAGTTCCCATGACAACATTCACATGTTGCACAATGAGATGTGCACATTGGTGGAAAAACGAAGCGTAAAGACAAAATAGTGTGAAAAGAACCTTGATGATGCAGTACATTGTTCTCCACACTCATGTACCACATGAACATGATTGTACCTGACGTCCATTTGTTGCCATAGCAACTGACCAACCACATCCGGGACACCCTGCCAGCCTTCCGCAGCAAGCTGCAGTCCCAGCTGCTGGCTCTGGACAAGGAGGCGGAGGAATACCGGGGATACCGACCGGATGACCCGTCCCGCAAAACCAAGCAGCTGTTGCAGTCAGTAAACTCCTGTCTTATATTATTTTACTTTCAATACTTTTAACGCTTTATATTTACTGATATCAACTTTGTTTTAACACTTTATATTTACTGATATCAACTTTGTTTTAACACTTTATATTTACTGATATCAACTTTGTTTTAACGCTTTATATTTACTGATATCAACTTTGTTTTAACGCTTTATATTTACTGATATCAACTTTGTTTTAACACTTTATATTTACTGATATCAACTTTGTTTTAACACTTTATATTTACTGATATCAACTTTGTTTTAACGCTTTATATTTACTGATATCAACTTTGTTTTAACACTTTATATTTACTGACATCAACTTTGTTTTAACGCTTTATATTTACTGATATCAACTTTGTTTTAACACTTTATATTTACTGATATCAACTTTGTTTTAACACTTTATATTTACTGATATCAACTTTGTTTTAACACTTTATATTTACTGACATCAACTTTGTTTTAACGCTTTATATTTACTGATATCAACTTTGTTTTAACACTTTATATTTACTGATATCAACTTTGTTTTAACGCTTTATATTTACTGATATCAACTTTGTTTTAACGCTTTATATTTACTGATATCAACTTTGTTTTAACGCTTTATATTTACTGACATCAACTTTGTTTTAACACTTTATATTTACCGATATCAACTTTGTTTTAACACTTTATATTTACTGATATCAACTTTGTTTTAACACTTTATATTTACTGATATCAACTTTGTTTTAACACTTTATATTTACTGACATCAACTTTGTTTTAACGCTTTATATTTACTGACATCAACTTTGTTTTAACGCTTTATATTTACTGATATCAACTTTGTTTTAACGCTTTATATTTACTGATATCAACTTTGTTTTAACGCTTTATATTTACTGATATCAACTTTGTTTTAACGCTTTATATTTACTGATATCAACTTTGTTTTAACACTTTATATTTACTGATATCAACTTTGTTTTAACGCTTTATATTTACTGATATCAACTTTGTTTTAACACTTTATATTTACTGATATCAACTTTGTTTTAACACTTCATATTTACTGATATCAACTTTGTTTTAACACTTTATATTTACTGATATCAACTTTGTTTTAACGCTTTATATTTACTGATATCAACTTTGTTTTAACGCTTTATATTTACTGATATCAACTTTGTTTTAACACTTTATATTTACTGATATCAACTTTGTTTTAACACTTTATATTTACTGATATCAACTTTGTTTTAACGCTTTATATTTACTGATATCAACTTTGTTTTAACGCTTTATATTTACTGATATCAACTTTGTTTTAACGCTTTATATTTACTGATATCAACTTTGTTTTAACACTTTATCTTTACTGATATCAACTTTCTCGGGCCTTTTTGTCTTCATGCAAAAATGCAACTTATGCAATTGTGGAAATGTCAACAATGTCAAAAATGAAGTGTGAATATTCACACCTTCCACCTCCACCCTCTCATGAGTGATGTCATGTCCGTGTTGGGCCCTAGGGCCGCACGCTTGTCCCGGACTGACCTTTGACCTCCGTCCTTCATGTCCATCCAGAATGGTGCAGCAGTTCTCCGTGGACTTTGAGAAGAGGATCGAGGGTTCAGGAGACCAGGTGGACACGGTGGAGCTGTCGGGTGGAGCCAAGATCAACCGCATCTTCCACGAGCGCTTTCCCTTTGAACTGGTCAAGGTGCTAACATCTTCATGCTAACATCTTCATGCTAACATCTTTATGCTAACATCTTCATGCTAACATCTTCATGCTAACATCTTTATGCTAACATCTTCATGCTAACATCTTCATGCTAACATCTTCATGCTAACATCTTCATGCTAACATCTTCATGCTAACATCTTCATGCTAACATCTCTGCACCTTTTAACTCTTTGCCAACACAACTAGTGTGTTGTATGTGTTGGAGTTGTGTAGCAGGACTCATTACTGGCAACATGTGACTACACAATAAGATGTGACTACACAATAAGATGTGACTACGCAATAAGATGTGACTACACAATAAGGCAGCACTACTTCCTGCCAGTATTGTCAGCACTCTCTGCCTGCAGATGGAGTGTGACGAGAAGGAGATGCGTCGTGAGATCAGTTACGCCATCAAAAACATCCACGGAATCAGGTGGGAGTTGCTTTTGTTACACGTCCACTTACTGGCACACACACAGAGTACTGACAAGCAGACACAGTGTGTAGACAGAAGAGGGAGAATGGACGCATTTTGGTGTAAAAAGTCAAGATAAAGGTGAAGTTATAACACTGAAACACCCTCAGGAAGTGCTGCTTTAACACATGGCTAGCTAGCTTTAGCTACTTCTAAATCACTAATCCTCATCTCCATGGCGACAAGTAAAGTAAGTTTCTTACAAGTAACATTATCACTGGAGGACGAGGAATAGCTAAACATGCTTCACTACACACCGTAGGAGGATACAATAGCTCACCGCCGTCACAATGTAAACAAATGCCATGGGTGGATCTACACCTGATATCCACTGTAATGATACCAAATGCAAGAGTGTATCTAGTCGATACTACTATGATTACATCCTCTTTTTAAAAAAAAGAAGTATATTATATTTATAAAGTCAGTAAATATGTCCCTGGACACATGAGGACTTTGAATATGACCAATGTATGATCTTGTAACTACTTGGTATCGGATCCATACCTAAATGTGTGGTATCATCCAAAACTACAACACTGTCATAAACATGTACCATATAGTGAAACCATACTAAATAACACTGTCATAAACATGTGCCATATAGTGAAACCACACTAAGCAACACTGTCACAAATATGTGCCATATAGTGAAACCACACTAAACAACACTGTCATAAATATGTGCCATATAGTGAAACCACACTAAACAACACTGTCATAAATATGTGCCATATAGTGAAACCACACTAAACAACACTGTCATAAACATGTGCCATATAGTGAAACCACACTAAACAACACTGTCATAAACATGTGCCATATAGTGAAACAACACTAAACAACACTGTCATAAACATGTGCCATATAGTGAAACCACTCTAAACAACACTGTCATAAACATGTGCCATATAGTGAAACAACACTAAACAACACTGTCATAAATATGTGCCATATAGTGAAACCACACTAAACAACACTGTCATAAACATGTGCCATATAGTGAAACCACACTAAACAACACTGTCATAAATATGTGCCATATAGTGAAACCACACTAAACAACACTGTCATAAACATGTGCCATATAGTGAAACCACACTAAACAACACTGTCATAAACTTGTGCCATATAGTGAAACCACACTAAACAACACTGTCATAAACATGTGCCATATAGTGAAACCACACTAAACACCACTGTCATAAACATGTGCCATATAGTGAAACCACACAAAACAACACTGTCATAAACATGTGCCATATAGTGAAACCACACTAAACAACACTGTCATAAACATGTGCCATATAGTGAAACCACACTAAACAACACTGTCATAAACATGTGCCATATAGTGAAACAACACTGTCATAAATATGTGCCATATAGTGAAACCACACTAAACAACACTGTCATAGACATGTGCCATATAGTGAAACCACACTAAACAACACTGTCATAAATATGTGCCATATAGTGAAACCACACTAAACAACACTGTCATAAACATGTGCCATATAGTGAAACCACACTAAACCACACTGTCATAAACTTGTGCCATATAGTGAAACCACACTAAACAACACTGTCATAAACATGTGCCATATAGTGAAACCACACTAAACACCACTGTCATAAACATGTGCCATATAGTGAAACCACACTAAACCACACTGTCATAAACTTGTGCCATATAGTGAAACCACACTAAACAACACTGTCATAAACATGTGCCATATAGTGAAACCACACTAAACACCACTGTCATAAACATGTGCCATATAGTGAAACCACACTAAACAACACTGTCATAAACATGTGCCATATAGTGAAACCACACTAAACAACACTGTCATAAATATGTGCCATATAGTTAAACCACACTAAACAACACTGTCATAAACATGTGCCATATAGTGAAACCACACTAAACAACACTGTCATAAACATGTGCCATATAGTGAAACCACACTAAACACCACTGTCATGAACATGTGCCATATAGTGAAACCACACTAAACAACACTGTCATAAACATGTGCCATATAGTGAAACCACACTAAACAACACTGTCATAAACATGTGCCATATAGTGAAACCACACTAAACACCACTGTCATTAACACGTGCCATATAGTGAAACCACACTAAACACTGTCATAAACATGTGCCATATAGTGAAACCACACTAAACACCACTGTCATTAACACGTGCCATATAGTGAAACCACACTAAACACTGTCATAAACATGTGCCATATAGTGAAACCACACTAAACACCACTGTCATAAACATGTGCCATATAGTGAAACCACACTAAACCACACTGTCATAAACTTGTGCCATATAGTGAAACCACACTAAACAACACTGTCATAAACATGTGCCATATAGTGAAACCACACTAAACACCACTGTCATAAACATGTGCCATATAGTGAAACCACACTAAACAACACTGTCATAAACATGTGCCATATAGTGAAACCACACTAAACAACACTGTCATAAACATGTGCCATATAGTGAAACCACACTAAACAACACTGTCATAAACATGTGCCATATAGTGAAACCACACTAAACAACACTGTCATAAACATGTGCCATATAGTGAAACCACACTAAACAACACTGTCATAAATATGTGCCATATAGTGAAACCACACTAAACAACACTGTCATAAACATGTGCCATATAGTGAAACCACACTAAACAACACTGTCATAAACTTGTGCCATATAGTGAAACCACACTAAACAACACTGTCATAAACATGTGCCATATAGTGAAACCACACTAAACACCACTGTCATAAACATGTGCCATATAGTGAAACCACACAAAACAACACTGTCATAAACATGTGCCATATAGTGAAACCACACTAAACAACACTGTCATAAACATGTGCCATATAGTGAAACCACACTAAACAACACTGTCATAAACATGTGCCATATAGTGAAACAACACTGTCATAAATATGTGCCATATAGTGAAACCACACTAAACAACACTGTCATAGACATGTGCCATATAGTGAAACCACACTAAACAACACTGTCATAAATATGTGCCATATAGTGAAACCACACTAAACAACACTGTCATAAACATGTGCCATATAGTGAAACCACACTAAACCACACTGTCATAAACTTGTGCCATATAGTGAAACCACACTAAACAACACTGTCATAAACATGTGCCATATAGTGAAACCACACTAAACACCACTGTCATAAACATGTGCCATATAGTGAAACCACACTAAACCACACTGTCATAAACTTGTGCCATATAGTGAAACCACACTAAACAACACTGTCATAAACATGTGCCATATAGTGAAACCACACTAAACACCACTGTCATAAACATGTGCCATATAGTGAAACCACACTAAACAACACTGTCATAAACATGTGCCATATAGTGAAACCACACTAAACAACACTGTCATAAATATGTGCCATATAGTTAAACCACACTAAACAACACTGTCATAAACATGTGCCATATAGTGAAACCACACTAAACAACACTGTCATAAACATGTGCCATATAGTGAAACCACACTAAACACCACTGTCATGAACATGTGCCATATAGTGAAACCACACTAAACAACACTGTCATAAACATGTGCCATATAGTGAAACCACACTAAACAACACTGTCATAAACATGTGCCATATAGTGAAACCACACTAAACACCACTGTCATTAACACGTGCCATATAGTGAAACCACACTAAACACTGTCATAAACATGTGCCATATAGTGAAACCACACTAAACACCACTGTCATTAACACGTGCCATATAGTGAAACCACACTAAACACTGTCATAAACATGTGCCATATAGTGAAACCACACTAAACAATACTGTCATAAACATGTGCCATATAGTGAAACCACACTAAACAACACTGTCATAAACATGTGCCATATAGTGAAACCACACTAAACAACACTGTCATAAATATGTGCCATGTAGTGAAACCACACTAAACAACACTGTCATAAATATGTGCCATATAGTGAAACCACACTAAACAACACTGTCATAAACATGTGCCATATAGTGAAACAACGCTGTCATAAATATGTGCCATATAGTGAAACCACACTAAACAACACTGTCATAAACATGTGCCATATAGTGAAACCACACTAAACAACACTGTCATAAACATGTGCCATATAGTGAAACCACACTAAACAACACTGTCATAAATATGTGCCATATAGTGAAACCACACTAAACAACACTGTCATAAACATGTGCCATATAGTGAAACCACACTAAACAACACTGTCATAAACATGTGCCATATAGTGAAACCACACTAAACAACACTGTCATAAACATGTGCCATATAGTGAAACCACACTAAACAACACTGTCATAAACATGTGCCATATAGTGAAACCACACTAAACAACACTGTCATAAACATGTGCCATATAGTGAAACCACACTAAACAACACTGTCATAAATATGTGCCATATAGTGAAACCACACTAAACAACACTGTCATAAACATGTGCCATATAGTGAAACCACACTAAACAACACTGTCATAAACATGTGCCATATAGTGAAACCACACTAAACAACACTGTCATAAACATGTGCCATATAGTGAAACCACACTAAACAACACTGTCATAAACATGTGCCATATAGTGAAACCACACTAAACAACACTGTCATAAACACGTGCCATATAGTGAAACCACACTAAACAACACTGTCATAAACATGTGCCATATAGTGAAACCACACTAAACAACACTGTCATAAACATGTGCCATATACTGAAACAACACTAAACAACACTGTCATAAATATGTGCCATATAGTGAAACCACACTAAACAACACTGTCATAAACATGTGCCATATAGTGAAACCACACTAAACAACACTGTCATAAACATGTGCCATATAGTGAAACCACACTAAACACTGTCATGAACATGTGCCATATAGTGAAACCACTCTAAACAACACTGTCATAAACATGTGCCATATAGTGAAACCACACTAAACAACACTGTCATAAATATGTGCCATATAGTGAAACCACACTAAACAACACTGTCATAAACATGTGCCATATAGTGAAACCACACTGAACAACACTGTCATAAACATGTGCCATATAGTGAAACCACACTAAACAACACTGTCATAAACATGTGCCATATAGTGAAACCACACTAAACAACACTGTCATAAACATGTGCCATATAGTGAAACAACACTGTCATCAACATGTGCCATATAGTGAAACCACACTAAACAACACTGTCATAAACTTGTGCCATATAGTGAAACCACACTAAACAACACTGTCATAAACATGTGCCATATAGTGAAACCGCACTAAACAACATTGTCATAAATATGTGCCATATAGTGAAACCACACTAAACAACACTGTCATAAACATGTGCCATATAGTGAAACCACACTAAACACCACTGTCATTAACACGTGCCATATAGTGAAACCACACCAAACACTGTCATAAACATGTGCCATATAGTGAAACCACACTAAACAACACTGTCATAAACATGTGCCATATAGTGAAACCACACTAAACAACACTGTCATAAACATGTGCCAAATAGTGAAACCACACTAAACACCACTGTCATAAACATGTGCCATATAGTGAAACCACACTAAACAACACTGTCATAAACATGTGCCATATAGTGAAACCACACTAAACACCACTGTCATAAACATGTGCCATATAGTGAAACCACACTAAACAACACTGTCATAAACATGTGCCATATAGTGAAACCACACTAAACACCACTGTCATAAACATGTGCCATATAGTGAAACCACACTAAACAAAACTGTCATAAACATGTGCCATATAGTGAAACCACACTAAACAACACTGTCATAAACATGTGCCATATAGTGAACCCACACTAAACAACACTGTCATAAACATGTGCCATATAGTGAAACCACACTAAACAACAAAAACAAACACATTTTGGGAGAATATTTGCACCACAACACAACATAACCACTACACAACAAATACACTAACTCTTCTGGGATGCTACAATATAAACAAACGCCATGTGTGGATCTACACCTGACATCCACTGTAATGATACCAAGTACAAGAGCGTATCCAGTCGATACTACTATGACTACATCGATATTTTTTAGCATCGCAAAATCTTCTTCACGTACACATGAGGGCTTTGAATATGACCAATGTATGATCCGTAACTACTTGGTATCACATCCATACCTAAATGTGTGGTATCATCCAAAACTAATGTCTAGTATCAAAGAAGAGAAGAATAAGTGATTATTACATTTGAACAGAAGTGTAGATAGAACATGTTAAAAGAGAAAATAAGCAGATATTAACAGTAAATGAACAAGTAGAGTAATAATCCATTTTTACAGTTTGTCCCTCATAATGTGTACAAAATAATAGGTGTATAAATGACACAATATGTTACTGCATACGACTAATTAGGAGTCTTTGTTTGTTCACTTACTACTAAAAGACAAGTTGTCTAGTATGTTGACTATTTTATTGAAGGACAATAATAAACATGTTTCATGTGACAGGACGGGACTGTTCACGCCCGACATGGCGTTTGAGGCCATCGTGAAGAAGCAGGTCATCAAGCTGAAGGAGCCGTGTGTCAAGTGTGTGGACATGGTCATCCAGGAGCTCATCAACACCGTGCGCCAGTGTTCCCACAAGGTGAGCGTGCACTAAGACACCAGGCTCATCAACACTGGTCACTAAGACGCCAGGAGAACCAGCTTTGGCCAAGAGTCCAGCCTTAGTACAGTACAGTATTGGCCAAGTTGGCCCAATACTGTACTTTTCTTGTCAAATCCAAGTCACTTTGGCCATCACTCCAGCAGCACTGAGAGCAGACTCAGCCAAACTACAAAGTCAAAATGCCCCAACGTAAGGTGCTATTGACTAGCATTAGCAGTTTTACATGGCGATTTCAACGTCTCCAAATTTGTTCATGGAAACTACAATTAAAGGCCTACTGAAAACCACTACTACCGACCACGCAGTCTGATAGTTTGTATATCAATGATGAAATCTTAACATTGCAACACATGCCAATACGGCCGGGTTAACTTATAAAGTGACATTTAAAACTTCCCGGGAAATATCCGGCTGAAACGTCGCGGTATGATGACGTATGCGCGTGACGAAGTCAGAGTAACGGAAGTTATGGTACCCCGTAGAATCCTATACAAAAAGCTCTGTTTTCATTTCATAATTCCACAGTATTCTGGACATCTTTTGCAATTTGTTTAATGAACAATGAAGGCTGCAAAGAAGACAGTTGTAGGTGGGATCGGTGTATTAGCAGCGGACTACAGCAACACAACCAGGAGGACTTTGTTGGAGCGCTAGCCGCGCTAGCCGCCGACCTCACCTTGACTTCCTACGTCTCCGTTCCGCCAAACGCATCGGGTGAAGACCTTCGTCCTTCTGCCGATCGCTGGAACGCAGGTGAGCACGGGTGTTGATGAGTAGATGAGGGCTGGCTGGCGTAGGTGGAGAGCTAATGTTTTTAGCATAGCTCTGTGAGGTCCCGTTGCTAAGTTGCTAAGTTAGCTTCAATGGCGTCGTTAGCACAGCATTGTTAACCTTCGCCAGCCTGGAAAGCATTAACCGTGTATTTACATGTCCACGGTTTAATAGTATTGTTGATTTTCTATCCATCCTTCCAGTCAGGGGTTTATTTTTTTGTTTCTATATGCAGTTAAAGCACGATGCTATCATGTTAGCTCGTAGCTAAAGCATTTCGCCGATGTATTGTCGTGGAGATAAAAGGCACTGAATGTCCATTTTGCGTTCTCGACTCTCATTTTCAAGAGGATATAGTATCCGAGGTGGTTTAAAATACAAATCCGTGATCCACAATACAAAAAGGAGAGTATGGAATCCAATGAGCCAGCTTGTACCTAAGTTACGGTCAGAGCGAAAAAAGATACGTCCTGCACTGCCTCTCAAGTCCTTCACTGTAACGTTCCTCATCTACGAATCTTTCATCCTCGCTCAAATTAATGGGGTAATCATCACTTTCTCGGTCCGAATCTCTTTCGCTGCATTGTAAACAACGGGGAATTGTGAGGAATACTAGCTCCTGTGACGTCACGCTACTTCCGGTACAGGCAAGGCTTTTTTTTATCAGCGAGCAAAAGTTGCGAACTTTATCGTCGATTTTCTCTACTAAATCCTTTCAGCAAAAATATGGCAATATCGCGAAATGATCAAGTATGACACATAGAATGGATCTGCTATTCCCGTTTAAATTTAAAAAAAAAAATTCAGTAGGCCTTTAAGATGCACGTGATAAGTGCAATACTTACATTGTTGACACTTTTTGGGGGGCAACAGACGGCAAAGACTGAACCGACGAGCGTAAACTTTACACCGCTAACGTCTTGGCAAGTGAGACTCAGGAGTGTGAGAACAAAACGTTGCAATAAAACATGAGATGTCATAAACAACTTATCAAAACATTTCTATGAAGTGCAACTAAATGGTCTTTCTTCCATTGGTTTAAAGGCAAAGTAGGTAAGGAGTGAGAGCTGAAGGGGGAGGGTAGGCTCAGTCCGGAGGGGGGGGGGGGGGGGAGAGCCTATGACGCAACAATGGTGCCTTGCTAAATGAGCAACGAGATGCTTGCATGTCGAGTCAATGCGGACAAGGTCATTCCAAGGTCAGCATGTGCTTTTCACAGAAATACTGCAACTCAAATGTACCAAAAATTGTTCTGGTATAGATTACCGGGAATTGATACTGTATCGGTTCAAATTTTTACTGTATTAATGTAATGATATTGATAAAGTACGACATTTACTTCTATGATATCTCCTGCCAGCTGAATCCCTGTCAAACACACCATCTGCAGCTTTTTAAAAAATTTTTTTTACATATTTTCATGGATAAATGTCCGCCGTGTAGATATTATTTGAACATTTTCCTTCACGCTCACTTCCTTCCTTCCCGCTGAGTGGAAGAACAAAGGGACGTAGCTACGAGCTAATGCTAGCAGGTAAGGTCAGGTGAGGACAACGCTAGCACAGGCATGCTAACATTAGCGTCTGAAACCACAGGCCACCGTTGCCAGTTAGCATGTTTGCTAGCGAAAAAAACTAAAATGAAGGTGGCTGCAGCCGACGTGCGGGTGGTTTTTAGGATGTGTGGCGAAGCCTTTTTTTGCTGCTGACATTGAAAGAGTTTCCGTTCTGCCAGCTGGAAAGTTTCCCCATGCTGAGGGAAGAAACCGAGAGAATCGTCACGTCTCACATCCGGGACAGGGAGAGTCGAGCCAAGGAACAGGTAACACTCCACACTCACCTGGCACAGGTGTGTCCACTCACACCTTTAATTAACCATCATAATAATGCATGACAATAATGACTCTAGTGTTTAGATGCACCTTGATAGGCCACACCTTCTGTGGGCCCTCAGGTGCGCTAGGCCACACCTTCTGTGGGCCCTCAGGTGCGCTAGGCCACACCTTCTGTGGGCCCTCAGGTGCGCTAGGCCACACATTATGGTTTATTTTCTACATTTGAAGACTTCCTGGTGGTCTACACAACATGTAATGGTGGTCTACACAACATGTGATGGTGGTCTACACAACATGTGGTGGTGGTCAATGTGTGATGGTGGTCAACATGTGATGGTGGTCAACGTGTGATGGAGGTCAACGTGTGATGGATGTCAACGTGTGATGGTGGTCTAAACAACATGTGATGGTGGTCTACATGTGATGGTGGTCAACGTGTGATGGTGGTCAACGTGTGATGGTGGTCTACACAACATGTGATGGTGGTCTACATGTGATGGTGGTCAACGTGTGATGGAGGTCAACGTGTGATGGAGGTCAACGTGTGATGGTGGTCAACGTGTGATGGTGGTCAACATGTGATGGTGGTCAACATGTGATGGTGGTAAACATGTGATGGTGGTCAACGTGTGATGGTGGTCAACATGTGATGGTGGTCAACATGTGATGGTGGTCTACATGTGATGGTGGTCAACACAACATGTGATGGTGGTCAACGTGGGATGGTGATCAACATGTAATGGTGGTCAACATGTGATGGTGGTCAACGTGTGATGGTGGTCAACGTGTGATGGTGGTCAACACAACATGTGATGGTGGTCAACACAACATGTGGTGGTGGTCAACGTGTGATGTGGTCAACGTGTGATGGTGGTCAACATGTAATGGTGGTCAACATGTGATGGTGGTCAACATGTGATGGTGGTCAACATGTGATGGTGGTAAACATGTGATGGTGGTCAACATGTGATGGTGGTCTACATGTGATGGTGGTCAACACAACATGTGATGGTGGTCAACGTGTGATGGTGATCAACATGTAATGGTGGTCAACATGTGATGGTGGTCAACATGTGATGGTGGTCTACATGTGATGGTGGTCAACGTGTGATGGTGGTCAACGTGTGATGGAGGTCAATGTGTGATGGTGGTCTACACAACATGTGATGGTGGTCTACATGTGATGGTGGTCAACGTGTGATGGAGGTCAACGTGTGATGGTGGTCAACGTGTGATGGTGGTCAACGTGTGATGTGGTCAACGTGTGATGGTGGTCAACATGTGATGGTGGTCAACATGTAATGGTGGTCAACATGTTGTGATGGTGGTCTACATGTGATGGTGGTCAACACAACATGTGATGTGGTCAACATGTGATGGTGGTCAACATGTGATGGTGGTCTACATGTGATGGTGGTCAACACAACATGTGATGGTGGTCAACGTGTGATGGTGATCAACATGTGATGGTGGTCAACGTGTGATGGTGGTCAACGTGTGATGGTGGTCAACACAACATGTGATGGTGGTCAACACAACATGTGATGGTGGTCAACACAACATGTGGTGGTGGTCAACGTGTGATGTGGTCAACGTGTGATGGTGGTCAACATGTTGTGATGGTGGTCAACATGTGATGGTGGTCAACATGTTGTGATGGTGGTCAACATGTGATGGTGGTCAACAATTGATGGTGGTCTACATGTGATGGTGGTCAACACAACATGTGATGGTGGTCAACGTGTGATGGTGATCAACATGTAATGGTGGTCAACATGTGATGGTGGTCAACATGTAATGGTGGTCAACATGTTGTGATGGTGGTCTACATGTGATGGTGGTCAACACAACATGTGATGTGGTCAACATGTGATGGTGGTCAACATGTGATGGTGGTCTACATGTGATGGTGGTCAACACAACATGTGATGGTGGTCAACGTGTGATGGTGATCAACATGTAATGGTGGTCAACATGTGATGGTGGTCAACGTGTGATGGTGGTCAACGTGTGATGGTGGTCAACACAACATGTGATGGTGGTCAACACAACATGTGATGGTGGTCAACACAACATGTGGTGGTGGTCAACGTGTGATGTGGTCAACGTGTGATGGTGGTCAACATGTTGTGATGGTGGTCAACATGTGATGGTGGTCAACATGTTGTGATGGTGGTCAACATGTGATGGTGGTCAACAATTGATGGTGGTCTACATGTGATGGTGGTCAACACAACATGTGATGGTGGTCAACGTGTGATGGTGATCAACATGTAATGGTGGTCAACATGTGATGGTGGTCAACACAACATGTAATGGTGGTCAACATGTGATGGTGGTCAACATGTGATGGTGGTCTACATGTGATGGTGGTCAACACAACATGTAATGGTGGTCAACATGTGATGGTGGTCAACATGTAATGGTGGTCAACATGTGATGGTGGTCAACATGTGATGGTGGTCAATATGTGATGGTGGTCTACATGTGATGGTGGTCAACACAACATGTGATGGTGGTCAACACAACATGTGATGGTGGTCAACATGTAATGGTGGTCAACATGTGATGGTGGTCAACATGTGATGGTGGTCTACATGTGATGGTGGTCAACACAACATGTGATGGTGGTCAACACAACATGTGATGGTGGTCAACATGTAATGTTGGTCAACATGTAATGGTGGTCAACATGTGATGGTGGTCAATATGTGATGGTGGTCTACATGTGATGGTGGTCTATATGTGATGGTGGTCAACACAACATGTAATGGTGGTCAACATGTGATGGTGGTCAACATGTGATGGTGGTCTACATGTGATGGTGGTCAACACAACATGTGATGGTGGTCAACATGTGATGGTGGTCTACATGTGATGGTGGTCAACACAACATGTGATGGTGGTCAACATGTAATGTTGGTCAACATGTAATGGTGGTCAACATGTGATGGTGGTCAATATGTGATGGTGGTCTACATGTGATGGTGGTCTATATGTGATGGTGGTCAACACAACATGTAATGGTGGTCAACATGTGATGGTGGTCAACATGTGATGGTGGTCAACATGTGATGGTGGTCTACATGTGTTGGTGGTCAACACAACATGTGATGGTGGTCAACATGTAATGTTGGTCAACATGTAATGGTGGTCAACATGTGATGGTGGTCAATATGTGATGGTGGTCTACATGTGCTGGTGGTCTATATGTGATGGTGGTCAACACAATATGTGATGGTGGTCAACATGTGATGGTGGTCAACATGTGATGGTGGTCAATGTGTGATGGTGGTCAACATGTGATGGTGGTCAACGTGTGATGGTGGTCAACGTGTGATGGTGGTCAACATGTGATGGTGGTCAACATGTGATGGTGGTCAATATGTGATGGTTGTCTACATGTGATGGTGGTCTATTTGTGATGGTGGTCAACACAATATGTGATGGTGGTCAACATGTGATGGTGGTCAACATGTGATGGTGGTCAACGTGTGATGGTGGTCAACGTGTGATGGTGGTCAACGTGTGATGGTGGTCAACATGTGATGGTGGTCAACGTGTAATGGTGGTCAACGTGTGATGGTGGTCAACATGTGATGGTGGTCAACATGTGATGGTGGTCAATATGTGATGGTGGTCTACATGTGATGGTGGTCAACACAACATGTGATGGTGGTCAACATGTAATGTTGGTCAACATGTAATGGTGGTCAACATGTGATGGTGGTCAATATGTGATGGTGGTCTACATGTGATGGTGGTCTACATGTGATGGTGGTCAACACAACATGTAATGGTGGTCAATATGTGATGGTGGTCAATATGTGATGGCGGTCAACATGTAATGGTGGTCAACATGTGATGGTGGTCAACGTGTGATGGTGGTCAACGTGTGATGGTGGTCAATGTGTGATGTTGGTCAACATGTGATGGTGGTCAACGTGTGATGGTGGTCAACATGTGATGGTGGTCAAAGTGTGATGGTGGTCAACATGTGATGGTGGTCAAAGTGTGATGGTGGTCAACATGTGATGGTGGTCAACATATGATGGTGGTCAACATGTGATGGTGGTCAACATGTGATGGTGGTCAAAGTGTGATGGTGGTCAACATGTGATGGTGGTCAAAGTGTGATGGTGGTCAACATGTGATGGTGGTCAACATGTAATGGTGGTCAACATATGATGGTGGTCAACATGTGATGGTGGTCAACGTGTGATGGTGGTCAACGTGTGATGGTGGTCAACATGTGATGGTGGTCAACATATGATGGTGGTCAACGTGTGATGGTGGTCAACATGTGATGGTGGTCAACATGTGATGGTGGTCAAAGTGTGATGGTGGTCAATGTGTGATGGTGGTCAACATGTGATGGTGGTCAACATGTAATGGTGGTCAACATATGATGGTGGTCAACATGTGATGGTGGTCAACGTGTGATGGTGGTCAACGTGTGATGGTGGTCAACATGTGATGGTGGTCAACGTGTGATGGTGGTCAACGTGTGATGTTGGTCAACGTGTGATGGTGGTCAACGTGTGATGGTGGTCAACATGTGATGGTGGTCAACGTGTGATGGTGGTCAACGTGTGATGTTGGTCAACGTGTGATGTTGGTCAACGTGTGATGGTGGTCAACATGTGATGGTGGTCAACATGTTGTGACAGAGGTCGCCAACATAAATGTTGAAAGTCATACTGGACCAAAATTATAACAAAAAAATATATAATGTTACACACAACAATATAATGTTACACACAACAATATAATTTTATACATATGTTACACACAACAATATAATTGTATACACAATATAATGTTACACACAACAATATAATGTTATACACACAATATAATGTTACACAAAACAATATAATGTTACACACAACAATATAATTTTATACACAATATAATGTTACACACAACAATATAATGTTACACACAACAATATAATTGTATACACAATATAATGTTACACACAACAATATAATTGTATACACAATATAATGTTACACACAACATAATGTTACACACAACAATATAATGTTACACACAACAATATAATGTTACACACAACAATATAATTGTATACACAATATAATGTTACACACAACAATATAATTGTATACACAATATAATGTTACACACAACAATATAATGTTACACACAACATAATGTTACACACAACATAATGTTACACACAACAATATAATGTTACACACAACAATATAATTGTATACACAATATAATGTTACACACAACAATATAATGTTACACACAACATAATGTTACACACAACAATATAATGTTACACACAACAATATAATGTTACACACAACAATATAATTGTATACACAATATAATGTTACACACAACAATATAATTGTATACACAATATAATGTTACACACAACAATATAATGTTACACACAACATAATGTTACACACAACAATATAATGTTACACACAACAATATAATGTTACACACAACAATATAATTGTATACACAATATAATGTTACACACAACAATATAATGTTACACACAACATAATGTTACACACAACAATATAATGTTACACACAACAATATAATGTCACACACAACAATATAATTGTATACACAATATAATGTTACACACAACAATATAATTGTATACACAATATAATGTTACACACAACAATATAATGTTACACACAACATAATGTTACACACAGCAATATAATGTTACACACAACAATATAATGTTACACACAACAATATAATTGTATACACAATATAATGTTACACACAACAATATAATGTTACACACAACATAATGTTACACACAACAATATAATGTTACACACAACAATATAATGTTACACACAACAATATAATTGTATACACAATATAATGTTACACACAACAATATTATGTTACACACAACAATATAATTGTATACACAATATAATGTTACACACAACAATATAATGTTACACACAACAATATAATTGTTTACACAATATAATGTTACACACAACAATATAATGTTACACACAACAATATAATTGTATACACAAATAATGTTATACAGCAGCTATTGTTGTCATGTTTTATATTTTAAAGTTCAAATACTTGATTTATGCATACTATGTATGTATGTATGTATGTATGTATGTATGTATGTGTGTGTGTGTGTGTGTATATGTATGTATATATGTATGTATGTATATGTGTGTATATATGTATGTGTATATGTATATATATATATATATGTATGTATGTATGTATGTATGTATGTATGTATGTATGTGTGTGTGTGTGTGTGTATATGTATGTATATATGTATGTATGTATATGTGTGTATATATGTATGTGTATATGTATATATATATGTATGTATGTATGTATGTATGTATGTATGTATGTGTATATGTATGTATGTATGTGTACATGTATGTATGTATGTGTGTATGTATGATTGCTAGAGTAAATGTGTTGTATTGTTGCAGGTTCTGCTGGTGATTGACATCCAACTGTCTTACATCAACACCAACCATGAGGACTTCATTGGCTTTGCAAAGTAAAAATCATTATTTATTATTATTATTATTATTGTGCTGATTTAAATATGAATGATTGAAGTTAGATACTGACTCTTCACTTGGGTTAGACCAAATAATGACTGTGTACATGCATGTTTGTGATACTGGGGATGTGGGCCCTGATATCAGCAGAACATCAAGTATCAGATTGTATCCACTTATATCATGTAAATATCCTCTCTGATACGAGGGTGGTAACATCTACATACGCTCCAATAAACACACTTGTTGTGTCTTTTAGTCACTCACTAAAGGTAAACATGCTAGGACCTAGCGGCTACACAACAGCTAAGCACACTTGAGTAATATTCATTGATAAATGAAACATGAGTCAATACATCAAATATTGATATTGGTATATCACTTACACATACAACGTCTCCAAGGCGTGTTAGAAAGTATCCAGTAACAAACGTGTCCGCATCATTCAACTTACTGCGTCATGCGCTTGACCTAATGAATTATAGTGACCACTCGCTTTCGCCAAATAAAACAATTACCACTCTACTTTAACCTGAAGACAATCATGACTTAAGTGTTTTGTCGTGCAGAAAGTGAGTGTGAAAAGGGATGATATTTATTGACTCAATGAGCAGAAGGGATGATATTTATTGACTCAGTAAACAATAAAGGTTTGGGAACTGAGGAGACACATTTTTGAAGTGGAATTCTTTCCCATTCTTGCTTGATGTACAGCTTAAGTTGTTCAACAGTCCGGGGGTCTCCCTTCTGCTATTTTAGGCTTCATAATGCGCCACACATTTTCAATGGGAGACAGGTCTGGACTACAGGCAGGCCAGTCTAGTACCCGCACTCTTTTACTATGATGTAACACGTGGCTTGGCATTGTCTTGCTGAAATAAGCAGGGGCGTCCATGGTAACGTTGCTTGGATGGCAACATATGTTGCTCCAAAAGCTGTATGTACCTTTCAGCATTAATGGTGCCTTCACAGATGTGTAAGTTACCCATGTCTTGGCCACTAATACACCCCCATACCATCACACATGCTGCCTTTTACACTTTGTGCCTATAACAATCCGGATGGTTCTTTTCCTCTTTGGACACGACGTCCACAGTTTCCAAAAACAATTTGAAATGTGGACTCGTCAGACCACAGAACACTTTTCCACTTTGTATCAGTCCATCTTAGATGAGCTCAGGCCCAGCGAAGCCGACGGCGTTTCTGGGTGTTGTTGATAAACGGTTTTCGCCTTGCATAGGAGAGTTTTAACTTGCACTTACAGATGTAGCGACCAACTGTAGTTACTGACAGTGGGTTTCCGAAGTGTTCCTGAGCCCATGTGGTGATATCCTTTACACACTGATGTGGCTTGTTGATGCAGTACAGCCTGAGGGATGGAAGGTCACGGGCTTAGCTGCTTATGTGCAGTGATTTCTCCAGATTATCTGAACCCTTTGATGATATTACGGAGCGTAGATGGTGAAAACCCTAAATTCCTTGCAATAGCTGCTTGAGAAATGTTGTTCTTAAACTGTTCAACAATTTGCTCAGGCATTTGTTGACAAAGTGGTGACCCTCGCTCCATCCTTGTTTGTGAATGACTGAGCATTTCATGGAATCTACTTTTATACCCAATCATGGCACCCACCTGTTCCCAATTAGCCTGTTCACCTGTGGGATGTTCCAAATAAGTGTTTGATGAGCATTCCTCAACTTTATCAGTATTTATTGCCACCTTTCCCAACTTCTTTGTCACGTGTTGCTGCCATCAAATTCTAAAGTTAATGATAATAATGTTAATGTTAATCAGTTTGAACATCAAATATGTTGTCTTTGTAGCATATTCAACTCAATATGGCTTGAAAAGGATTTGCAAATCATTGTATTCCGTTTATATTTACATCTAACACCATTTCCCAACTCATATGGAAACGGGGTTTGTATTAGTGGTGTACTATTAGTGGTATACTATACTAGTAGCGGTATGCTATTACTGGTAAACTATACTAGTACTGGTAAACTATACTAGTAATGGTATACTATACTAGTAATGGTATACTATACTAGTAGCTGTATACTATTGCTGGTAAACTATACTAGAACCGAAACTATACTAGTAGTAGTATACAATTACTGGTAAACTATACTAGTAGTGGTATACTATACTAGTAGTGGTATACTATATTAGTCGAGGTATACTATAATAGTAGTGGTATACTATATTAGTAGAGGTATACTATACTAGTAGTGGTATACTATACCAGTAGTGGTATACTATATTAGTAGAGGTATACTATGCTAGTAGCGGTATACTATACTAGTAGTGGTATACTATATTAGTAGAGGTATACTATACTAGTAGTGGTATACTATACTAGTAGTGGTATACTATATTAGTCGAGGTATACTATAATAGTAGTGGTATACTATATTAGTAGAGGTATACTATACTAGTAGCGGTATACTATACTAGTAGTGGTATACTATATTAGTAGAGGTATACTATGCTAGTAGCGGTATACTATACTAGTAGTGGTATACTATATTAGTAGAGGTATACTATGCTAGTAGCGGTATACTATACTAGTAGCAGTATACTATACTAGTAGCGGTATACTATATTAGTAGAGGTATACTATACTAGTAGTGGTATACTATATTAGTAGAGGTATACTATGCTAGTAGCTGTATACTATACTAGTAGCAGTATACTATACTAGTAGTGGTATACTATATTAGTAGAGGTATACTATGCTAGTAGCTGTATACTATACTAGTAGCAGTATACTATACTAGTAGTGGTATACTATATTAGTAGAGGTATACTATGCTAATAGCGGTATACTATACTAGTAGCAGTATACTATACTAGTAGTGGTATACTATATTAGTAGAGGTATACTATGCTAGTAGCGGTATACTATACTAGTAGCAGTATACTATACTAGTAGTGGTATAGCGTACAACCCTAGAAGTCCACAGAAATGCTGAGTGATCTACTGTAGTGAGCAGGTTGTCTTCACCTTCACCCTTCTTCCCTTCCTCATGTCCGACCTGACCTGGGTGTGACCTGGGTGTGACCTCGGCGTGACCTGGGTGTGACCTGGGTGTGACCCCGGTGCACAGCGCTCAGCAGAGGAGCAGTCAGACCAACAAGAGCCAGAGTTCTGCCACCAACCAGGTGACACACACACATCTTGTGGTTCCTCCAGGTGTGACATGTGGCGACCTTCTAAGCTCCTCCCCCTCCCTGCAGGTGATCCGTAAAGGCTGGCTGACCATCAACAACATCAGCATCATGAAGGGCGGGGCCAAGGAGTACTGGTTTGTGCTGACCGCTGAGAGCCTGTCCTGGTTCAAGGATGACGAGGTGCGTCTGATCACTAGAACCAGTCGTGACCAGGAGTCAAATGTAGTTTTTATTCTTCACACATCCACAAGGTTCTGCTGGCGGCCATGTTCTTCACTTCTCTGCCCGCTGTGCAGCTTCTTGTTGTTGTTGTTGTTGTTGTTGTGCACAGCAGGTGGAGCTACACTGCAGCCTCACTAGATGTTCCTCCAACAGCATTACATCCTCCTTCTCCTTCCTCCAACACCACTGACTTCACAACTAGGACTTTGCAGGCACCTTGGCTCCTCCCCCTCCCGGTGACCACATCGCCCTCAAAGTGCGAGGCGAGCATATTTCAAGTTTACATCTCTGCAGCTGTCGGAGGTTCCTCGGAGGAAGGTGTATCTCCGTGGTCCAAGTCAAAGGAGGAGCTTCGACTCCAGTTCCAGGTTCCTCAGAGGAAGGTGTATCTCCATGGTCAAAGTCAAAGGAGGAGCCTCGACTCCAGTTCCAGGTTCCTCAGAAGAAGGTTTATCACCATGGTCCAAGTCAAAGGAGGAGCCTCGACTCCAGGTCCAGGTTCCTCAGAGGAAGGTTTATCACCATGGTCCAAGACAAAGGAGGAGCATAGACTCCAGTTCCAGGTTCCTCAGAGGAAGGTTTATCACCATGGTCCAAGTCAAAGGAGGAGCATAGACTCCAGTTCCAGGTTCCTCAGAGGAAGGTTTATCACCATGGTCCAAGACAAAGGAGGAGCATAGACTCCAGTTCCAGGTTCCTCAGAGGAAGGTTTATCTCCATGATCCAAGTCAAAGGATTAGCCTAGACTCCAGTTCCAGGTTCCTCAGAGGAAGGTTTATCACCATGGTCCAAGTCAAAGGAGGAGCCTAGACTCCAGTTCAAGGTTCTTCGGAGGAAGGTTTATCTCCATGGTCCAAGTCAAACGAGGAGCCGAGACTCCAGTTCCCTCAAAAGAAGGTTTATCTCCATGGTCCAAGTCAAAGGAGGAGCCTAGACTCCAGTTCCCTAAGAGGAAGGTTTATCTCCATGGTCCAAGTCAAAGGAGGATCCTAGACTCCAGTTCCAGGTTCCTCAGAGGAGGGTTTATCTCCATGGTCCAAGTCAAAGGAGGAGCCTAGACTCCAGTTCAAGGTTCTTCGGAGGAACGTTTATCTCCATGGTCCAAGTCAAACGAGGAGCCGAGACTCCAGTTCCAGCTTCCTCAGAGGAAGGTTTATCTCCATGGTCCAAGTCAAACGAGGAGCCTAGACTCCAGTTCAAGGTTCCTCAGAGGAAGGTTTATCACCATGGTCCAAGTCAAAGGAGGAGCCTAGATTCCAGTTCAAGGTTCTTCGGAGGAAGGTTTATCTCCATGGTCCAAGTCAAACGAGGAGCCGAGACTCCAGTTCCCTCAAAAGAAGGTTTATCGCCATGGTCCAAGTCAAAAGAGGAGCCTAGACTCCAGTTCCCTAAGAGGAAGGTTTATCTCCATGGTCCAAGTCAAAGGAGGATCCTAGACTCCAGTTCCAGGTTCCTCAGAGAAAGGTTTATCTCCATGGTCCAAGTCAAAAGAGGAGCATAGACTCCAGTTCCAGGTTCCTCAGATGAAGGTTTATCTCCATGGTCCAAGTCAAAGGAGGAGCCTAGACTCCAGTTCAAGGTTCCTCAGAGGAAGGTTTATCTCCATGGTCCAAGTCAAAGGAGGAGCCTAGACTCCAGTTCCAGGTTCCTCAGAGGAGGGTTTATCTCCATGGTCCAAGTCAAAGGAGGAGCCTAGACTCCAGTTCCAGGTTCCTCAGAGGAGGGTTTATCTCCATGGTCCAAGTCAAAGGAGGAGCCTAGACTCCAGTTCAAGGTTCTTCGGAGGAACGTTTATCTCCATTTTCCAAGTCAAACGAGGAGCCGAGACTCCAGTTCCAGGTTCCTCAGAGGAAGGTTTATCTCCATGGTCCAAGTCAAAGGAGGAGCCTAGACTCCAGTTCAAGGTTCCTCAGAGGAAGGTTTATCACCATGGTCCAAGTCAAAGGAGGAGCCTAGATTCCAGTTCAAGGTTCTTCGGAGGAAGGTTTATCTCCATGGTCCAAGTCAAACGAGGAGCCGAGACTCCAGTTCCCTCAGAGGAAGGTTTATCTCCATGGTCCAAGTCAAAGGAGGATCCTAGACTCCAGTTCCAGGTTCCTCAGAGAAAGGTTTATCTCCATGGTCCAAGTCAAAAGAGGAGCCGAGACTCCAGTTCCCTCAGAGGAAGGTTTTGCTCCATGGTCCAAGTCAAAGGAGGATCCTAGACTCCAGTTCAAGGTTCCTCAGAGGAAGGTTTATCTCACGCCAGCACGCAGTAAGAAGTGTGTGCATCCTGACACTGACCTTGTGTGTTGTCGCCAGCACGCAGTAAGAAGTGTGTGTGCATCCTAACACTGACCTTGTGTGTTGTCGCCAGCACGCAGTAAGAAGTGTGTGTGCATCCTGACACTGACCTTGTGTGTTGTCGCCAGCACGCAGTAAGAAGTGTGTGTGCATCCTGACACTGACCTTGTGTGTTGTCGCCAGCACGCAGTAAGAAGTGTGTGTGCATCCTGACAGGAGAAGGAGAAGAAGTACATGCTGCCTCTGGACAACCTGAAGGTCCGTGATGTGGAGAAGAGTTTCATGTCCAGCAAACACATCTTCTGCATTTTCAACACCGAGTCCAGGTCAGCTGCAAGTCATGTCACAATCACTGAAATACCATCTTTGTTTTTGTTATTATTATTATTAGGGATGTCCGATAATGGCTTTTTGCCGATATCCGATATGCCGATATTGTCCAACTCTTTAATTACCGATACCGATATCAACCGATACCGATATCAACCGATACCGATATCAACCGATATATACAGTCGTGGAATTAACACATTATTATGCCTAATTTGGACAACCAGGTATGGTGAAGATAAGGTACTTTTTTTTAAAAATGAATAAAATAAAATAAGATAAATAAATTAAAAACATTTTCTTGAATAAAAAAGAAAGTAAAACAATATAAAAACAGTTACATAGAAACTAGTAATTAATGAAAATTTGTAAAATTAACTGTTAAAGGTTAGTATTATTAGTGGACCAGCAGCACGCACAATCATGTGTGCTTACGGACTGTATCCCTTGCAGACTGTATTGATATATATTGATATATAATGTAGGAACCAGAATATTAATAACAGAAAGAAACAACCCTTTTGTGTGAATGAGTGTGAATGAGTGTAAATGGGGGAGGGAGGTTTTTTGGGTTAGTGCACTAATTGTAAGTGTATCTTGTGTTTTTATGTGGATTTAATAAAAAAAAAATAAAAAAATAAAAAAAACGATACTGATAATAAAAAAAAACGATACCGATAATTTCCGATATTACATTTTAACGCATTTATCGGCCGATAATATCGGCAGACCGATATTATCGGACATCTCTAATTATTATTATGACTTATAATAATTAATATTACTATGATTATTATTATTATGATTACTATTATCAATGTCATTAATATTATTATGAATATGATTATTATCATTATTATAATCAAAAACATTTATATTGGTACTATTATGATTATTATTTGAATATGATTATTACATTATTATGGTTATTATTAATATTATTATGAATATTATTATGCATATTATGATTATTATTATTATTATGATTGTTGTTATTGTTATTATTATTATTATTATTATGATTATTATTATGATTAATATTATTATGATCATTATTAGTCACCACGTGGCAATTATCAAGCCAAAGAGCTAAAGGCCTGCATGCAGCGCTGCAAATATGTGTAGGATTATGAACTTGTACTTCATGTGTACTTGTATGTGTGTACTGCAGGAAGGTGTACTTGTACTAGCCATGTATGTGTGTGTGTACTACAGGAAGGTGTACTTGTACTAGCCATGTATGTGTGTACTGCAGGAATGTGTACTTGTACTAGCCATGTATGTGTGTACTGCAGGAAGGTGTACTTGTACTAGCCATGTATGTGTGTACTACAGGAAGGTGTACTTGTACTAGCCATGTATGTGTGTACTGCAGGAACGTGTACAAGGACAACCGCACACTGGAGCTGGCGTGTGACTCCCAGGATGATGTGGACAGCTGGAAGTCTTCTCTGCTACGTGCTGGAGTTTACCCTGAGAAGATCACCACGGTCAGCACCTGCACTTACCTTCTTACTGCTTCTTTGTCATTTATATCACATACGTGTCAACAATTATATAACACAACTGTCAACATTTATATCGCATATGTGTCAACATTTATATCACACAACTGTCAACGGTTATATCGCATACCCGTCAACATTTATATCGCATACGTGTCAACATTTATATCGCATATGTGTCAACATTTATATCGCACACATGTCAACATCTATACAGCATAAGTGTCAACATTTATATCACATACGTGTCAACAATTATATAGCATTAGTGTAAACATTTATATCGCATGCGTGTCAACATTTATATCACACAACTGTCAACGGTGATATCGCATACCTGTCAACATTTATATCGCATATGTGTCAACATTTATATCGCATATGTGTCAACATTTATATCGCATACGTGTCAACATCTATATAGCATAACTGTCAACATTTATATCACATACGTGTCAACAATTATATAGCATTAGTGTAAACATTTATATCGCATGCGTGTCAACATTTATATCACACAACTGTCAACGGTGATATCGCATACCTGTCAACATTTATATCGCATATGTGTCAACATTTATATTGCATATGTGTCAACATTTATATCGCATACGTGTCAACATCTATATAGCATAACTGTCAACATTTATATCACATACGTGTCAACAATTATATAGCATTAGTGTAAACATTTATATTGCATGCGTGTCAACATTTATATCACACAACTTTCAACGGTTATATCACATACCTGTCAGCATTTATACCGCATACGTGTCAACATTTATACCGCATACGTGTCAACATTTATACCGCATACGTGTCAACATTTATATCGCATACGTGTCAACATTTATATCGCATACGTGTCAACATTTATATCGCATACGTGTCATCATTTATATCGCATACCTGTCAACATTTATATCGCATACGTGTCAACATTTATATCACACAACTGTCAACGATTATATCGCATACCTGTCAACATTTATATCGCATACGTGTCAACATTTATATCGCATACGTGTCAACATTTATATCGCATACGTGTCAACATTTATATCACATACGTGTCAACAATTATATAGCATTAGTGTAAACATTTATATCGCATGCGTGTCAACATTTATATCACACAACTTTCAACGGTTATATTGCATACCTGTCAACATTTATACCGCATACGTGTCAACATTTATACCGCATACGTGTCAACATTTATACCGCATACGTGTCAACATTTATATCGCATACGTGTCAACATTTATATCGCATACGTGTCAACATTTACATAGCATACGTGTCATCATTTATATCGCATACCTGTCAACATTTATATCGCATACGTGTCAACATTTATATCACACAACTGTCAACGATTATATCGCATACGTGTCAACATTTATATTGCATACCTGTCAACATTTATATTGCATACGTGTCAACATTTATATCGCATATGTGTCAACATTTATATCACACACATGTCAACATCTATATAGCATAAGTGTCAACATTTATATCACATACGTGTCAACAATTATATAGCATTAGTGTAAACATTTATATCGCATGCGTGTCAACATTTTTTACACAACTGTCAACGGTTATATCGCATACCTGTCAACATTTATATAGCATACGTGTCAACATTTACATCGCATATGTGTCAACATTTATATCGCACACATGTCAACATTTATATCGCACAAGTGTCAACATTTATGTCACATACGTGTCAACAATTATATAGCATTAGTGTCAACAATTATATAGCATTAGTGTAAACATTTATATCGCATGTGTATCAACATTTATATCACACAACTGTCAACGGTTAAATCGCCTACCTGTCAACATTTATATCGCATACGTGTCAACATTTATATCGCATAAGTGTCAACATTTATATCACATACGTGTCAACAATTATATAGCATTAGTGTAAACATTTATATCGCATACGTGTCAACATTTATATCGCATACGTGTGAACATTTATATCCCATAGGTGTCAACATTTATATCGCACAACTGTCAACATTTGTATCGCATACATGTCAACATTTACATCCCTTACGTGTCAACATTTATGTTGTATATGTGTCAAAATTTATATCGCATGCATGTAAACATTTACATAGCATACGTGTCAGCATTTATATCGCATACGTGTCAACATCTATATCGCATACATCAATCCATCAATCAATCAATCATATCGCATACATGCATGGTGGCGAGTCAAGTACATTCCTTACAAGTCTTTGATGTAGCTCAACATGCTTGTTGAAGACTTGCTCTTCCGGGTTCTTCAGACCACCAATCACGGACATGACCGCTTCATTCATAGTTCTGAACAATGATTTATTTTTCAATAAATGTTCTTTATGTTCCTTTTCAGTCATTGCGTTACGTGTCAGTCCTCGCTCTCTCTCATGCTCGTGCTCGTACTCGTACTAACGCCTCTCCTTCCCGGCTGCTGCTCTTTAACAGAGGGACCGCTGATCAGATAAACCGGCCCAGGTGTGCCATCTACACACCTGTCGCTAATCTCGAAGCCGGCCCTGGCACACCCCGCTTCGCTGCAGGTCCACAGGCCACCCCCCCTCCCTATTCCCCCCCCCCCCCCCCCCCCCCCCCCCCCCCCATCCCGTGAGGGAGCGGGAAAGGAAGTCGGCCATGGCCATCTGTGCACCCGGTCTGTGAATCACTCTGAAGTTGTAGGGTTGTAAAGGTAGATACCAACGGGTGATCCGCACGTTGGCATCTTTCATGCGATGGAGCCACTGGAGGGGTTTGTGGTCCGAGCAGAGGCTGAATGAGCGCCCCAGGAGGTAGTATCGGAGGGCCCCGACCGCCCACCAAATGGCGAGGCACTCCCTCTCCACTGTGCTATACCTGGCCTCTCTTTCGGATAGCTTTCGGCTGATACAAAGGATGGGTCGGTCGACGCCCTCCACCTGCTGGGACAAAACAGCTCCCAGTCCCCTGCCCAACGCGTCAGCCTGCAGACAAAACGGGAGAGAAAAATCAGGCATGTGCAGGATCGGCTCCTCGCAGAGGGCCTTTTTAACCCTCTCTAACGCCTGCTGGCACTGCTCCGTCCTCTGGACCAGATCTGGAGCACCCTTTTGGGTGAGGTCAGTTAGTGGGCTGGTCAGGTCCGCAAACCGGGGGATAAACCTCCGGTAGTAACCTGCCAGACCCAGAAACTGCCTCACCTCTTTTTTCGTCTTGGGGATTGGGCAGGCCACAATTGCTGCTGTTTTATCTACCTGCAGGCGCACCTGCCCTCCTCCCAAGTGGTACCCCAAATACTGTACTTCCCTCCGGCCAACAACACACTTCGCCGGGTTGGCGGTGAGCTCTGCCTGCTTCAGGGACTCGAGCACTGCCCCACTCGCCGCATGTGCTCTTCCCAGCCGCTACTCTGGATGATGACGTCATCCAGGTAGGCAGCCGCGTATACAGCGTGAGGCCTCAGCACCCGTTCCATGAGGCGCTGGAAAGTGGTGGGCGCACCGAACAAGCCAAACGGAAGTGTCACAAATTGGTACAAACCTTCCAGAGTGGAAAAGGCCATTTTTTCCCTGGACTCTGGTGACAAGGGAATCTGCCAGTAGCCCTTGGTTAAATCCAGTGTCGTAAAAAAACGAGCAGTACCCAGCCGATCAAGGAGCTCGTCGACCCGAGGCATTGGGTAAGCGTCAAAACGTGATATTTCGTTCACCTTATGGTGATCCACACAGAACCGCACAGACCCATCCTTTTTCCCTACCAGAACGATGGGGCTGCACCACGCCCCGGGGGATTCTTCTATTACCCCCAACTCCAGCATGGATTTTAATTCCTCCCGAACCACTTTGCGTTTGTGTTCAGGGAGCCTGTAGGGCTGAGACCGCACCGTAACCCCCGCGCTGGTCTCAATATGATGTTGGATGAGGTTCGTGCGCCCGGGCCGAGGGGAGAACACATCAGAGAAGCGCTGCTGCAGCTTGGCAACATCCGCTTTCTGCGCTAACGTGAGCAGATTGTCACAGAGGAGGGGGAAGGGCAGAACAGAGCGCGGGACCTCTGGCCCGAAATCCTCCTCAACCACCGTCACCATGGAAACAGGCTCCGCCTCCTTCCATGTTTTCAGGAGGTTTATATGATAAATTTGGGTGGCTCTGCCCTGGTCCGAGCGCCGGACCTTGTAGTCCACATCACCCACTTGCCGTGTGACCTCAAAGGGTCCTTGCCACCTGGCGAGTAATTTCGAGCTGGATGTTGGAAGTAACACAAGCACTCTTTCTCCCGGTGAAAATTTCCTTAGCTGAGTGCCCCTGTTATACACGCCCTGCTGACGTTCCTGGGCACGGAGCAAATTCTCGCGTGACAAGTGCCCCACCGTGGGGAGTTTTGCTCGCATGTCCATGACGTATTGAATTTCGTTTTTGCTGGAGCTTGGCCCCTCCTCCCAGCTTTCCCCTAATTACATCCAAAACCCCGTGCGGCTTCCTGCCGTATAATAACTCAAAAGGCGCAAAGCCTGTAGAGGCCTGATGTACCTCCCGCATTGCAAACAGTAGGGGATCCAGCCATTTATCCCAATTTGGTTTGTCCTCATCGCGGGGGGCGCTGGAGCCTATCTCAGCTACAATCGGGCGTAAGGCGGGGTATACCCTGGAAAATGGATGGATGGATGGGTTTGTCCTCGTGCGTAAACTTACAGATGATGGTTTTCAGCGTCTTATTTAGCCGCTCCCCCAGCCCATCTGTTTGTGGGTGGTATACCCTGGTGCGGATCGCTTTAATTTCCAATAATCCGTATAGTTCCTTTATCGTTTATGACATAAAGGACGTGCCCTGGTCAGTCAGAATCTCTTTCGGGATTCCAACTTGGGAGATGACCTGAGACAGGGCCTGCGCGACACTCTTTGCAGAGATGGAGCGCAGTGGCACTGCTTCGGGATAGCGCGTTGCGTAATCCACCAGGACTACCACAAAGCGATATCCCCGTGTGCTCGGGTGGAATGGTCCGATGAGGTCCATACCAATTCTTTCGAAGGGGACCTCCAAGAGCGGCAATGGGCGCAAGGGCGCCTTGGGGGTGGCCACCGGGTTCACCAGCTGGCAGTCCGGGCAGGCAGCACACCAGCGGCGCACGTCTGTCCGGATGCCCGGCCAATAGAATCGGACCATGACCCGATTGAGTGTTTTATCCTACCCCATGTGGCCAGCCATGGGATTGTAGTGCGCCGCCTGGAAAACCATTTCCCGGCGGCGTTTCGGCACCAACAACTGGGTGGTTTCCTCTCCTGTTTGAGTGTCACAACTCACCCGGTATAATCTATCTCTAATAATTGAGAAATGAGGAAATACCCGCGCTGTTCCCGGGCGCACCAGCTGACCGTCGATGTAAGCCACCTGGTGCCAGGCCGCGCGCAAAGTTTCCTCTCGATTCCCGCTCGGCAGTGTTGGATGGACCCGCGTCGCCACTGAGAACTGCACGGATATTCCCCTTTCCTACGGTCCGTGAACGCACCCCCACGCATTGTGTCACTAGACTGTTAAACCCCGGCCAATTTGTGCCCAAAATTACGGGGTGCGAAAGGTGCGTACTTACAGCTACCTTGACCCTATGCTTTTGTCCCTCATACCAAATTTCCACTGGCACCACAGGGTACTCGTGCACAACCCCATGAACACACCTAATTTTTAGCCGTGTTGCCTGCCTCAAAGCCCCGGGTCGAACCAGGTTCTGGTGGATCATGGTCTGCTCGCTACTCCCTTGTATCCTTACCGTGATACAGTACGTCTCCACCTGCGGAAGTCCCTGACGCGCGTGATCGGGCCGACCACGCCTCCAGCACACCTGCCCAAGCGTTTGAGGGGCCGTCTGCGCGGGAGATGTTCTGAAGGCAGCAGCCGGGACCTGCGGAGAAAGAGCGGAGGGAGAGTCACACGGGTCATGTTTGGGAATTTGCAATACTCCCTCCTCCTTTTGTTGCGCGCTTTGTCCGCCGTCGTGGGTGCCGGTTGCGTGCTTTGTCCGCGCGTTGTGGGTGCCGGTTGCGTGCTTTGTCCGTGCGTTGTGGGTGCCGGTTGCGCCTCGCGGTGAACGGCCAGGTGGTCCTCGGCGAGGGTCACCGCTGCTGCGAGGTGCTATGGTTACAATACCATGAGACAAGAAGATGCTAACATATGGTTGCTATGGTTACAACACCATGAGACAAGAAGATGCTAACATATAAAAATGCTCTCTGGTGGCTAACAATGCAGCTAACGTTAGCAATGTGATTAATCAAGACATGGCATGACAGGTGTGGTGTGTTCTTCTCCCCCATGAAGGTGGAGAGTGAGACCAGTACCGCCTCAGACAACTTCTCCATGGACCCCCAGCTGGAGCGCAAGGTGGAGACCATCAGGAACCTGGTGGACTCCTACATGGCCATCGTCAACAAGTGCATCAGAGACCTGATGCCCAAGGCCATCATGCACCTGATGATCAACAACGTAAACACTCACCTGCCTTCTACACCACCTTCTCCCGCTGCAGCCTCCATCTTGTCCACAGGTGAAGGAGTTCATCAACGCGGAGCTGCTGGCCCAGCTGTACTCTGCAGGAGACCAGAACGCCCTGATGGACGAGTCCCAGGAGCAGGCCCGGAGGAGGGACGAGGTGCTGAGGACCCACCAGGCCCTGAAGGAGGCTCTGGCCATCATTGGAGACATCTCCACCTCCACCATCACCGTGCCCATGCCCCCACCCGTGGACAACTCCTGGGTGGGCGAGTCCAGCGGTGGTCGCAGGTACCGACACACCTGTATCAAGAACTTGTCCTATGTCTTCTAAACCTTCCCTGGTGTCAAGGTCTCCGCCTCCCAGTCCCACTGGTCCCAGGAGGATGTCTGCAGGCCAGCGCCCCGGGCCTCGTGGGGCCCCACCGCCACCTAACCGCCCGGGACCCCTGGGGCCCTTCAACAACAGTGCTGAGAGTCCTCAGGCCCCCAGCCGCCCAAACAGGGCCCCTCCAAGTATCCCCAGGTGGGTAGGAGAAAACACAAGACTCACACAGATACAAGCAGTCCTGCAGCGTGTTTACTCGTGTGTGATATCATGTGCGATTTCCAGCAGTCCTGCAGAGTGTTTACTCGTGTGTGATATCATGTGCGATACAAGCAGTCCTGCAGCATGTTTACTCGTGTGTGATATCATGTGCAATACAAGCAGTCCTGCAGCGTGTTTACTCGTGTGTGATATCATGTGTGATACAAGCAGTCCTGCCGCGTGTTTACGTGTGTGTGATATCATGTGCGATACAAGCAGTCCTGCAGCGTGTTTACTTGTGTGTGATATCATGTGCGATACAAGCAGTCTTGCAGCGGATTAATTGTGTGTGATATCATGTGCGCTACAAGCAGTCCTGCAGCGTGTTTACTCGTGTGTGATATCATGTGCGATACAAGCAGTCTTGCAGTGGATTAATTGTGTGTGATATCATGTGCGATACAAGCAGTCTTGTAGCGGATTAATTGTGTGTGATATCATGTGCGATACAAGCAGTCCTGCAGCAGAAAAATGACTAAAGTGTTTTATTGACACTTTGATGTTAATGACAGTTGATAGAAACATATTGATCATGTGACAGTTGATAGAAACATATTGATGTTATTGACAGTTGATAGAAACATATTGATCATGTGACAGTTGATAGAAACACATTGATCATGTGACAGTTGATAGAAACATATTGATGTTATTGACAGTTGATAGAAACATATTGATCATGTGACAGTTGATAAAAACATATTGATCATGTGACAGTTGATAGAAACATATTGATGTTATTGACAGTTGATAGAAACATATTGATCATGTGACAGTTGATAGAAACACATTGATCATGTGACAGTTGATAGAAACATATTGATGTTATTGACAGTTGATAGAAACATATTGATCATGTGACAGTTGATAGAAACATATTGATGTTATTGACAGTTGATAGAAACATATTGATCATGTGACAGTTGATAGAAACACATTGATCATGTGACAGTTGATAGAAACATATTGATGTTATTGACAGTTGATAGAAACATATTGATCATGTGACAGTTGATAAAAACATGTTGATCATGTGACAGTTGATAGAAACATATTGATCATGTGACAGTTGATAGAAACACATTGATCATGTGACAGTTGATAGAAACATATTGATGTTATTGACAGTTGATAGAAACATATTGATCATGTGACAGTTGATAGAAACATATTGATGTATTGACAGTTGATAGAAACATATTGATCATGTGACAGTTGATAGAAACATATTGATGTTATTGACAGTTGATAGAAACATATTGATCATGTGACAGTTGATAGAAACATATTGATCATGTGACAGTTGATAGACACATATTGATGTTATTGACAGTTGATAGAAACATATTGATGATATTGACAGTTGATAGAAACATATTGATCATGTGACAGTTGATAGAAACATATTGATCATGTGACAGTTGATAGAAACATATTGATGTTATTGACAGTTGATAGAAACATATTGATCATGTGATGACATGATTGTTGTGATGAGTCTCTTTACGTGTGATTAGTCTGCGATGTCATGTGACAAGGTCCTACTTAGTCAATCATTCAGTGTTCATATTTGAGTGGGCCCCGGGCCCCTGTGTAGTGGAAAAGGTTGTTTGTCTTCTCTTCTTCTACTGAAACTTCTCCTCTGGTCTTGTCTTGTCCTCCACTCAAGTCGACGACCCCCGCCATCGCCAACACGACAAGTCCCGCCATAGACGTCCAAAGATGGACCTCTTCTTCTTCTTCTTCTTCTTTTTCTTCTTCTTCTTCTTCTTCTTCCCCTTCCCCTCTCAGCCATGCTGCTGTGTTCCTTCCCTCGTGCAGATCTTCCACTTGTGTCCCTTCACCTGCCACCAGGTGACATGTATCTGTGTACCGTATCGTCTTGTGGTGTACGTGCTCCACCTTCTAGTATTACACAACCTCCACCTTCTAGTATTACACAACCTCCACCTTCTAGTATTGCACAACCTCCACCTTCTAGTATTACACAACCTCCAGGTCCACCACCTGCTGCTTCAACTTTCTGCTGCCCTCTGCATTCCCAACGGCAGCATGGCACACAAGCTGCTTGTACTGCATGTGTGTGTGTGCGTGTGTGTGTGTGTGTGTGTGTGTGTGTGTGTGTGTGTGTATGTATGGGGGGGGGGGGATGTCCAAGTATACATTCCTTGCAGGAACCCCTCCATAAGTGTTGATTATAGTATTGTTCTGTGAGGACCAGGAGATGAGAGTGTGAGAACATTGATCCAAAGTATGTGCTGATGTGTGTGTGTGTGTGTGTGTGTAGTAGCAGCCCCCCCCCCACACACACACACACACATGTGGGCTGAGGAGCACGGTCAGTGTTCTGTGTATCAGGGGTGTCCAAAGTGTGGCACGGGGGACATTTGTCAACAGCACATCTTCAACATACTACTGAAAAGTGGAGTAAAGGAGCAAAACATGTCAAAGTTGACTCTATTATCACAATAACAACAATAATGAATCAAAATAAATGTTACGAATGATTGACATATTTAAGGCTCCAATTACTTCACATCAAAATATTCCACTTTGAAATATATTTGGGGGAATTTAAACTGTCATCACTCACAAACATGTCATAACTACATCAAATATTTGGTGTTTTGGCCATAAAAAAAAACATTGGTTTTCTTTGACAAAATAACACACAACAGACATTAAAACAACTTATAATGGACAAATAGATGTGAAGTTGACCGAGAGACTTAAGTGTTGAAAGTTAAAAAAATATATAAAATGATGACTTAAATTGCTTATTTAGTGTTTGTGCCATAAAAACATGGCTGTTTGATATATATATATATATATATATATATATATATATATATATATATATATATATATATATATATATATATATATATATATATATATATATATATATATATATATATTTATATATATATATATATATATATATATATATATATATATATATATATATATATATATATATATATATATATATATATATATAAATATATATTTATATATATATATATATATATATATATATATATATATATATATATATATATATATATATATATATATATATATATATATATATATATATTTATATATATATATTTAAATGTTTTTAATTTATTTTTTTTAACACTTTTGGGTCCTGAGACCTTCACCAAGAAGGAGAGGAGTCCTCATGGTTACAACTAATATTGTTTGAATATGAAAAACACCAAGATTGGCCCCTGCATGCCAATGTGTGGCCCCCAGTGCCAAGGTCTGGACACCCGTGCTGGCTCCAATAACCTTGTTGTACCTGTGCTGTATCAGGTCTAGTGCCAAGGTCTGGACACCCGTGCTGGCTCCAATAACCTTGTGGTTCCTGTGCTGTATCAGGTCTAGTGCCAAGGTCTGGACACCCCTGCTGGCTTCAATAACCTTGTTGTACCTGTGCTGTATCAGGTCTAGTGCCAAGGTCTGGACACCCCTGCTGGCTTCAATAACCTTGTTGTACCTGTGCTGTATCAGGTCTAGTGCCAAGGTCTGGACACCCCTGCTGGCTTCAATAACCTTGTTGTACCTGTGCTGTATCAGGTCTAGTGCCAAGGTCTGGACACCCCTGCTGGCTTCAATAACCTTGTTGTACCTGTGCTGTATCAGGTCTAGCTGGGCTCAGGTGCAGGTGCTGACTGCTGGACCACACAAGTTTCCATGACTAGAATCCTCTCCTGGACTTACTGCGAGGTGGTCCGTCAGCATCTGTGCCCGACCTCCATGTTGTCCCATGTGTGTATATATACTGTACTGGACTCTTAAGACCATGAAGTGTGTAGACCTGACTTCCAATTGTGTGTTGCCAAAGGAGAGAATTGTTGCATCTGTTGTTGTTTTCTGTGTCCTCAATAAAAAGTCTGACTATCTCAAGAGGTTCCCGCTTGGTTCTTGTCTAGCAAACTGTTAGGTACATTTATTAAACAGACAAGAAGCAAGGAATCAAACAGAGACGGAATTTAATTTGGCTGAATGAGGAGAAACGCGTAGACCTGTACCCTTGAACAGTGTCCCACCACACTCTGACTAAAGATTGTACGCCTCCTCTTTTATTTGGACTTTCCCTGATTACATGGCAACAGCTGTTTCTAAGGGACGGGGGTCGTAAACAGCCGTCGCCTTTGGTTACAAAACAGTTCAAAGAAAAGGTGCCTGGAGGGGGGGGGGTCAGGTCCTGCTTCCTCTCCGCTTTGTAGATCTTGGGTCAAGACAAAATATTCCTGTGGACTACAATACATCAAAGAAACCGACACCTTCATGTCGCTTCCCATCCTACACAGTGGAGTCTTACAAGCCTTTTGTAAGCAGCTTTTGTCTGCTAACTCATTGAAACCCAAAGTTTTGTGATAACTTGGATACAATTATTCTGACACAAACTGCTCCGCCTCCTTCAAGTTTAACCACAGAAACCATCAATGGCAGCAGTCACAGTATGTGAACCATTTTGCAATGCAGTCTGCTGAAAATGATGGAAAGCGCCACTCTGTGGTCAAAGTTGGAATGGCCACAAAACACATTTTAACATATTCAACACTCCACTGCCATCTGGCGGCTAAAGTGGGTCGTGCACACAGCGTTTTGTCACGTTTCCTGTGTCAGGTAAACTGGGGCCATGTGAATCCACTTCCTGTTGCATAAGATAATGATTTAAGTGTACACAATCTAACTCCGCATGTAAACACTCTCGACTTGATGGTGACTAAGGGTCACATTATTTCACACGTGAATGTTATCCATCATGTCTTGTGTTTTCTCCCACTTGTCTGTCCGAGCCAAACTGGCAGTAGGGGAAGACACCCGAATGATACATACTGTATATGCCATGATAACTGCGAGTACACAAGAAAGCAGATCAATGGAGCGAACTGTATTAACCTTGTAGATTGTTATAGTAACAATAGGTTAAGCTTTGTCAGTGTTACCCAGTTTACCCTAGGGCAACAATGTTAATATATGCATGAGTGTATGTATGTATATGTACTTGTATATGTACATGTATGTGTATATGTATGTTTTTACAGTGAATGTATATGTACAGTATGTGTATATGTATGTTTGTACAGTGAATGTATATGTACAGTATGTGTATATGTATGTTTGTACAGTGAATGAATATGTACAGTACGTGTATATGTATGTTTGTACAGTGGATGTATATGTACAGTATGTGTATATGTATGTTTGTACAGTGAATGTATATGTACATGTATGTGTATATGTATGTTTGTACAGTGGATGTATATGTACAGTATGTGTATATGTATGTTTGTACAGTGAATGAATATGTACAGTATGTGTATATGTATGTTTGTACAGTGAATGTATATGTACATATATGTGTGCACTCGTACTAATAGTAGTTTAGTTTGCACATTTACAATATGTTGTGTTAAACATATGTTGTGGTAAATAATGAATATGCTATGATCACGTGACCCATGGTGGCGTTGCCAGATGGGAAATAACACGCATCAGAAATTGGATTATTGTATTTTTAAGGAACATTGCCGTAAATACCCGATTAGACATTACTTAGAGCCATCTGATCCGAATAAACTATGAGTGAAAAGGGCGTCTAGTTCATATAATAGTAATAAACTATGAGTGAAAAGGGCGTCTAGTTCATATAATAGTAATAAACTATGAGTGAAAAGGGCGTCTAGTTAATATAATAGTAATAAACTATGAGTGAAAAGGGCGTCTAGTTCATATAATAGTAATAAACTCTGAGTGAAAAGGGCGTACAGTTAATATAATAGTAATAAACTCTGAGTGAAAAGGGCGTATAGTTAATATAATAGTAATAAACTCTGAGTGAAAAGGGCGTATAGTTAATATAATAGTAATAAACTCTGAGTGAAAAGGGCGTCTAGTTAATATAATAGTAATAAACTATGAGTGAAAAGGGCGTCTAGTTCATATAATAGTAATAAACTATGAGTGAAAAGGGCGTCTAGTTCATATAATAGTAATAAACTCTGAGTGAAAAGGGCGTATAGTTCATATAATAGTAATAAACTATGAGTGAAAAGGGCGTATAGTTCATATAATAGTAATAAACTATGAGTGAAAAGGGCGTATAGTTCATATAATAGTAATAAACTATGAGTGAAAAGGGCGTATAGTTCATATAATAGTAATAAACTATGAGTGAAAAGGGCGTCTAGTTCATATAATAGTAATAAACTATGAGTGAAAAGGGCATCTAGTTCATATAATAGTAATAAACTATGAGTGAAAAGGGCGTCTAGTTCATATAATAGTAATAAACTCTGAGTGAAAAGGGCGTCTAGTTAATATAATAGTAATAAACTCTGAGTGAAAAGGGCGTCTAGTTAATATAATAGTAATAAACTATGAGTGAAAAGGGCGTCTAGTTAATATAATAGTAATAAACTCTGAGTGAAAAGGGCGTATAGTTCATATAATAGTAATAAACTCTGAGTGAAAAGGGCGTATAGTTCATATAATAGTAATAAACTATGAGTGAAAAGGGCGTATAGTTCATATAATAGTAATAAACTATGAGTGAAAAGGGCGTATAGTTCATATAATAGTAATAAACTATGAGTGAAAAGGGCGTATAGTTCATATAATAGTAATAAACTATGAGTGAAAAGGGCGTCTAGTTCATATAATAGTAATAAACTCTGAGTGAAAAGGGCGTCTAGTTAATATAATAGTAATAAACTCTGAGTGAAAAGGGCGTCTAGTTAATATAATAGTAATAAACTCTGAGTGAAAAGGGCGTCTAGTTAATATAATAGTAATAAACTCTGAGTGAAAAGGGCGTCTAGTTAATATAATAGTAATAAACTATGAGTGAAAAGGGCGTCTAGTTAATATAATAGTAATAAACTATGAGTGAAAAGGGCGTCTAGTTAATATAATAGTAATAAACTATGAGTGAAAAGGGCGTCTAGTTCATATAATAGTAATAAACTCTGAGTGAAAAGGGCGTATAGTTAATATAATAGTAATAAACTATGAGTGAAAAGGGCGTATAGTTCATATAATAGTAATAAACTATGAGTGAAAAGGGCGTTTAGTTAATATAATAGTAATAAAATCTGAGTGAAAATGGCGTCTAGTTAATATAATAGTAATAAACTATGAGTGAAAGGGGCGTCTAGTTAATATAATAGTAATAAACTATGAGTGAAAAGGGCGTATAGTTCATATAATAGTAATAAACTATGAGTGAAAAGGGCGTATAGTTCATATAATAGTAATAAACTATGAGTGAAAAGGGCGTCTAGTTCATATAATAGTAATAAACTATGAGTGAAAAGGGCGTATAGTTAATATAATAGTAATAAACTCTGAGTGAAAAGGGTGTCTAGTTAATATAATAGTAATAAACTCTGAGTGAAAAGGGCGTCTAGTTAATATAATAGTAATAAACTATGAGTGAAAAGGGCGTCTAGTTAATATAATAGTAATAAACTATGAGTGAAAAGGGCGTCTAGTTAATATAATAGTAATAAACTCTGAGTGAAAAGGGCGTCTAGTTCATATAATAGTAATAAACTCTGAGTGAAAAGGGCGTATAGTTCATATAATAGTAATAAACTATGAGTGAAAAGGGTGTCTAGTTAATATAATAGTAATAAACTATGAGTGAAAAGGGCGTCTAGTTAATATAATAGTAATAAACTGAGTGAAAAGGGCGTCTAGTTAATATAATAGTAATAAACTCTGAGTGAAAAGGGCGTCTAGTATAGTTTATGATGCAGTTTGTCCCTGAATAACATCAATGTTTGAAAAAAGCCGACACTGGTAAAACAGCGACCTCGTCTGGCTGTAAAAAGGCCGCACAATTGTTGACAAGTGCAGGATTATTCAAGGTCATTTATAGCAAGTTGCTTATACGAGGAGTGAAGATGTTGTACAAATAGGCTCATTATCGTGAGAGTGGCAATGCGTGGGTTTTGGTGGGCCATATTATGGTGTATTCATTCATTATTGCGATGTTATGAGCTAGGAAATATTAGAACTACAGTACCCAGCATGCAACAGTAGTGACGAGCATGCGCGGTAGCCCCGTGAAGTGTTGTATGTTGCTAGAATGCGGTATGAGCGCAGCCAACACGCCTCGTCTGCATTATTTACAAATAGACAGACAACACAATTATGACATGGTTATTTTACTACACCGATGGGTAATGTTGTAAGGCAGGAATAGTAACAATTATATAAACTTTATAAATGTCAAATGTAAATCGCTTTAACCGGAAGTAGCGCTTCCATAGGCTCACTGCGTGTTCATTTTTGCGACCCTGACGGCCAGGAGTCACGTGCGCAGTCGACTTCTCAGTGTCGTCGCCTCGGAGTTCCGCCCATCGGACGACGCTTGAGTAGAAATCGAGCGCTGCCAGTCCAGTTCTGATGTGCGCATTAACCTTAGCTGCGTTGTGATTGGCCAGTCACACGGTGGCGTCACTGACAGTCGGAAGCATGTTGTTTGGCTGACGGTGGAGTTAGCATTAGCATTAGCACCGTTAGCTCGTAAAGACGAGTATGTCTCTCCCGGCCGGAGGAGGAGGACAATGACGACATGGCGAACTGTGGCGCTCTTTCTAGTGTTGGCGTAAGTTACCTTATTATTATTATTACTATTAACACCTAACGCTGCTTAAGTGGGTCAATGCTAATGCTACTTTGTTAGCTAGCTGTGTTGTGATGTGGCAGCTGGCAAACTTCTTCTATCTTAATGTTACACTTCTTCTATTTACACTTCTTCTATCTTAATGTTACACTTTTGTTACATGTTACACTTTTGTTACATGTTACACTTCTATGTTACACTTCTTCTATGTTACACTTCTTCTATGTTACACTTCTTCTATGTTACACTTCTATGTTACACTTCTTACATGTTACACTTCTTACATGTTATACTTCTTCTATGTTAATGTTACACTTTTGCATGTTACACTTATTACATGTTACACTTCTATGTTACACTTCTTACATGTTACACTTCCATGTTACACTTCTTACATGTTACACTTCTTCTATGTTACACTTCTTCTGTTACACTTCTTCTATGTTACACTTATCTATGTTACACTTCTATGTTACACTTCTATGTGACACTTCTTCTATGTTACACTTCTTATATGTTACACTTCTATGTGACACTTCTATGTTACACTTCTTACATGTTACATGTTTCTTCTATGTTACACTTCTTACATGTTACACTTCTATGTTACACTTTTTTGTTAATGTTACACTTCTTATATGTTACACTTCTATGTTACACTTCTATGTTCTTACATGTTACACTTCTTACATGTTACATGTTTCTTCTATGTTACACTTCTATGTTACACTTCTTACATGTTACACTTCTATGTTACACTTCTATGTTAATGTTACACTTCTTCTAACATGTTACAGTTCTATGTTACACTTCTTCTATGTTACACTTCTTCTATGTTACACTTCTTCTATGTTACACTTCTTACATGTTACACTTCTTCTATGTTACACTTCTTCTATGTTACACTTCTTCTATGTTACACTTCTTACATGTTACACTTCTTCTGTTACACTTCTTCTGTTACACTTCTTCTATGTTACACTTCTTCTGTTATACTTCTTCTATGTTACACTTCTTCACTTCAACAAGTGTACAAACCCCGGTTCCATATAAGTTGGGAAATTGTGTTAGAGGTAAATATAAACGGAATACAATGATTTGCAAATCCTTTTCAAGCCATATTCAGTTGAATATGCTACAAAGACAACATATTTGATGTTCAAACTGATTAACTTTTTTTTTTTTTTTCAAATAATCGTTAACTTTGTAATTTGATGGCAGCAACACGTGACAAAGAAGTTGGGAAAGGTGGCAATAAATACTGATAAAGTTGAGGAATGCTCATCAAACACTTATTTGGAACATCCCACAGGTGTGCAGGCTAATTGGGAACAGGTGGGTGCCATGATTGGGTATAAAAACAGCTTCCCAAAAAATGCTCAGTCTTTCACAAGAAAGGATGGGGCGAGGTACACCACTTTGTCCACAACTGCGTGAGCAAATAGTCAAACAGTTTAAGAACAACGTTTCTCAAAGTGCAATTGCAAGACATTTTGGGATTTCAACATCTACGCTCCATAATATCATCAAAAGGTTCAGAGAATCTGGAGAAATCACTGCACGTAAGCAGCATGGCCGGAAACCAACATTGAATGAGCGTGACCTTCCATCCCTCAAACGGCACTGTATAAAAAACCGACATCAATCTCTAAAGGATATCACCACATGGGCTCAGGAACACTTCAGAAAACCACTGTCACTAAATACAGTTGGTCGCTACATCTGTAAGTGCAAGTTAAAGCTCTACTGTGCAAAGCGAAAGCCATTTATCAACAACACCCAGAAACGCCGCCGGTTTCCCTGGGCCGGAGATCATCTAAGATGGACTCATGCAAAGTGGAAAAGTGTTCTGTGGTTTGACGAGTCCACATTTCAAATTGTTTTTGGAAATATTCGACATCCTGTCATCTGGACCAAAGGGGAAGCGAATCATCCAGACTGTTATCGACGCAAAGTTGAAAAGGCAGCATGTGTGATGGTATGGGGGTGTATTAGTGCCCAAGACATGGGTAACTTACACATCTGTGAAGGCACCATTAATGCTGAAAGGTACCTGTACATACAGCTTTTGGAACAACATAAGCTGCCATCTAAGCGTCGTCTTTTTCATGGACACCCCTGCTTATTTCAGCAAGACAATGCCAAGCCACATTCAGCACGAAAAAGAGTGCGGTTACTTTCCTGGCCCGCCTGCAGTCCAGACCTGTCTCCCATTGATAATGTGTGGCGCATTATGAAGCGTAAAATAGGACAGCGGAGACCCCGGACTGTTGAACGACTGAAGCTCTACATAAAACAAGAATGGGAAAGAATTCCACTTTCAAAGCTTCAACAATTAGTTTCCTTAGTTCACAATCGTTTGAGTGTTGTTAAAAGGAAAGGCCATGTAACACAGTGGTGAACATGCCCTTTCCCAACTACTTTGGCACATATTGCAGCCATGAAATTCTAAGGTAATGATTATTTGCAAAAAAAAAAAAAAAAAGTTTATGAGTTTGAACATCAAATATGTTGTCTTTGTAGCATATTCAACTGAATATGGCTTGAAAAGGATTTGCAAATCATTAAGTTCCGTTTATATTTACATCTAACACAATTTCCCAACTCATATGGAAACGGGGTTTGTATTTAACAAACTGACGGGATTAAAAAGCTTTTTTTCCAAGTGGACATCAGGAAAGACTGATGACTTTACTGCTGCAATACCATTAAAGAGAGTAAAGCCATCAAAGCAGAGATTATGTTGGATGATGGTGGATAATAATATGATGTTGTCTATGACTTCAGTGGTTCTCATTCTTTGTTCAGCAAGTAACACCTCAGAAAATACCTGGATGTCCGTTACAGTAATGTAGTAGACCTAAGTATTCATTAAGTACCACCATAATGACATCATTAAATACAGTAGTGTAGTAGACCTAAGTATTCATTAAGTACCACCATGATGACAACATTAAATACAGTAGTGTAGTAGACCTAAGTATTCATTAAGTACCACCATAATGACAACATTAAATACAGTAGTGTAGTAGACCTAAGTATTCATTAAGTACCACCATGATGACAACATTAAATACAGTAGTGTAGTAGACCTAAGTATTCATTAAGTACCATCATAATGACAACATTAAATACAGTAGTGTAGTAGACCTAAGTATTCATTAAGTACCACCATAATGACATCATTAAATACAGTAGTGTAGTAGACCTAAGTATTCATTAAGTACCACCATGATGACAACATTAAATACAGTAGTGTAGTAGACCTAAGTATTCATTAAGTACCACCATAATGACAACATTAAATACAGTAGTGTAGTAGACCTAAGTATTCATTAAGTACCACCATAATGACAACATTAAATACAGTAGTGTAGTAGACCTAAGTATTCATTAAGTACCACCATAATGACAACATTAAATACAGTAGTGTAGTAGACCTAAGTATTCATTAAGTACCACCATAATGACAACATTAAATACAGTAGTGTAGTAGACCTAAGTATTCATTAAGTACCACCATAATGACATCATTAAATACAGTAGTGTAGTAGACCTAAGTATTCATTAAGTACCACCATGATGACAACATTAAATACAGTAGTGTAGTAGACCTAAGTATTCATTAAGTACCACCATAATGACAACATTAAATACAGTAGTGTAGTAGACCTAAGTATTCATTAAGTACCACCATGATGACAACATTAAATACAGAAGTGTAGTAGACCTAAGTATTCATTAAGTACCACCATAATGACATCATTAAATACAGTAGTGTAGTAGACCTAAGTATTCATCAATTACCACCATAATGACATTAAATACAGTAGTGTAGTAGACCTAAGTATTCATTAAGTACCACCATAATAACATTAAATACAGTAGTGTAGTAGACCTAAGTATTCATTAAGTACCACCATCATGACAACATTAAATACAGTAGTGTAGTAGACCTAAGTATTCATTAAGTACCACCATAATGACAACATTAAATACAGTATTGTAGTAGACCTAAGTATTCATCAAGTACCACCATAATAACATAAAATACAGTAGTGTAATTAACATGATGGTTGTGTTGTACAGTTATGTGGTAGAGATGTACAGTAGAATATGTATGAGATTGTCTTGTATTAGTCAGAGTGTGAAGCTGATCATGTACTTTGACATCTACTACTGACTTGATATCTACATCTGTCATGATGTCATCCATGTACTTTGACATCTACTACCGACTTGATATCTACATCCGTCATGATGTCATCCATGTACTTTGACATCTACTACTGACTTGATATCTACATGTGTCATGACGGCGTGGCAAAGTTGGTAGAGTGGCCGTGCCAGCAATCGGAGGGTTGCTGGTTACTGGGGTTCGATCCCCACCTTCTACCATCCTAGTCACGTCCGTTGTGTCCTTGGGCAAGACACTTCACCCTTGCTCCTGATGGGTGCTGGTTAGCGCCTTGCATGGCAGCTCCCGCCATCAGTGTGTGAATGTGTGTGTGAATGGGTGAATGTGGAAATACTGTCAAAGCGCTTTGAGTACCTTGAAGATAGAAAAGCGCTATACAAGTATAACCCATTTATCATTTATTTATTATGATGTCATCCATGTACTTTGACATCTACTACTGACTTGATATATGATGTCATCCTGACTTCATATCTACATGTGTCATGATGTCATCATTAGATTTAGTTAACCATAAAAACACTCAAATAGCAATCAGAAGATGGATTATTTACAGTTGGATAACATACAGTGCATCTGGAAAGTATTCACAGCGCTTCAGTTTTTACACATTTTGTTGTTAAAATTGTCCTCAAAATTCTACACACAATACCCCATGACAATGTAGTCTTGTTTTTTTTTTTAAATGTTTGCAAACTTATTACAAATAAAAAACATAGAAATGACATGTACATAAGTATTCACAGCCTTTGCTCAATACTTTGTTGATGCACCTTGGGCAGAAATGAAATTAGACTGGTCAGGATAGAGGGAAAGATGAATGCAGCAATGTACAGAGACATCCCGGATGAAGAGCAACATTCCTACCAACCTGATGGAGCTGTAGAGGTGCTGCAAAGAGGAATGGTCACACATGAAATATTTACTGTCCTTGCTTGAATAACATCTATTGAAAGTCAGATCCTAGAAGCATGTCCAACATTTAGAATGTTTGTGTGGCAGGAGCTGCTATGTGGCCTGCACAGAGCTGGACCATGTGCCTCCACAGGACAGTGGTGTGGTGGAAGAGACAGGAGAACACCAGCACCAGGTAGACTCATCAAATACTCTTAGTACCCTACATTTCTCTTACACTTTCAACTAGGGATGTCCGATAATGGCTTTTTGCCGATATCCGATATTCCGATATTGTCCAACTCTTTAATTACCGATACCGATATCAACCGATACCGATATCAACCGATATATGCAGTCGTGGAATTAACACATTATTATGCCTAATTTGGACAACCAGGTATGGTGACGATAAGGTACTTTTTAAAAAAATTAGTAAAATAAGATAAATAAATTAAAAACATTTTCTTGAATAAAAAAGAAAGTACAACAATATAAAAACAGTTACATAGAAACTAATAATGAATGAAAATTAGTCAAATTAACTGTTAAAGGTTAGTACTATTAGTGGAGCAGCAGCACGCACAATCATGTGTGCTTACGGACTGTATCCCTTGCAGACTGTATTGATATTGATATATAATGTAGGAACCAGAATATTAATAACAGAAAGAAACAACCCTTTTGTGTGAATGAGTGTAAATGGGGGAGGGAGGTTTTTTGGGTTGGTGCACTAATTGTAAGTGTATCTTGTGTTTTTTATGTTGATTTATTAAAAAAAACAAAAAAAAACGATACCGATAATAAAAAAAACGATACCGATAATTTCCGATATTACATTTTAACGCATATATCGGCCGATAATATCGGCAGGCCGATATTATTGGACATCTCTACTTTCAACACAACTTATGGATTTGTCTTGGCTCACAGCCATCATGGAGATAGTTGAAAAGAAACATGCAAAGACACAGACAAGGTGTTTTGGAGGAGCTGCAGTGTCCTTCTGTTTAGTGCTTTAACCGGAAGTGCCATCCATAGCGTTTCTACTCATTCATCACTCCAAACATTGTTTGTAAGTTTTACAATATAACTAAAACTATTCTTACTTACTAAAGTGTCCCATGTATGATGTCAGTAGGAGTGTTTTCATGCATATTTCTACCTGCTAATGTAATCTAATCAAGCTCGCATCGTTAGCATGAGCTCATATGCTAACACAGTTACGAGTGTCCATGTTAGTATTATTGTATAGTTTCACTGTCACTAATTCCTCAGTAAATTCACCAGAGAGTCAGCGTGGAGTTATTGAGTCTGTTTAGCTGATTGGAGAGCTAGCTTGCACAGCTAGTGGGTCCATGACCATGACTTCTGTTTTGTTTGATCAGCCGTTTTACTGCCCTGTTACAGACACCATTTGTAAACAAAGACAATATGTATATAAACATTTACACAATATTTCTGTGTACATAACTCATTTCACAATGTATGTATCTGTGACTTATAGTTTTAATACATGGACATAAATATTGTTTTCTTCTCAAATGTAGTGGGTGTGGCTTGTACACGGTTGAGCTCTATATAGTCTGGATAATACAGTATTTGTCTTCCAGAGACTTGAGAACAACAACATTAGGTTGTGTAGTGGATGCATCAATGTCCAGTGCATGAAAACATCTTCCTTAATAATGTTGATTGACAGCTAATAGTCTATTGTTGTTTTGTCACTTCTTGTGTGATTATGTACAATTATGTAATAATTATGTACAATGACGTCCAGTCTGGAGCTGCAATACATGACAGAAAAACATTTTACACAACTTGTCTGACGTTGTGGATAATATAAATATTTCTTTTTCAGTTTATGTACAATGTAATGCATTACATATTGCCACTTGCTTCATTACAGCACGTCTGAAAAGGAGTAGGAAGAAACTGAGCTTATTTAATTGTATCCCATTTCCTTGTTTTGTGTAACAGAACAGTGATTAAATAATGAATCTACCATAATAAGTAAACAAATATTAGATACATAAATCATCTTCATCTAAAAAAAAGTGTTGAAGATGTTCATCACAATGATTGTTGTGTGTACTTTGTCAACACTTGAACAGTCTTGAATCATGTTGCTGCTTGGTTTGATTTCTTTACTTCGTCCATTCCTTCATTTCATTCCACATGCTAAAGGTTTTAAGTGTTGTGCGTGCATACACATGTTTTAAATGACATTTCCCTCTAAGGTTATACACTACCGTTCAAAAGTTTGGGGTCACCCAAACAATTTTGTGGAATAGCCTTCATTTCTAAGAACAAGAATAGACTGTCGAGTTTCAGATGAAAGTTCTCTTTTTCTGGCCATTTTGAGCGTTTAATTGACCCCACCAATGTGATGCTCCAGAAACTCAATCTGCTCAAAAGAAGGTCAGTTTTGTAGCTTCTGTAACGAGCTCAACTGTTTTCAGATGTGTGAACATGATTGCACAAGGGTTTTCTAATCATCAATTAGCCTTCTGAGCCAATGAGCAAACACACTGTACCATTAGAACACTGGAGTGATAGTTGCTGGAAATGGGCCTCTATACACCTATGTAGATATTGCACCAAAAACCAGACATTTGCAGCTAGAATAGTCATTTACCACATTAGCAATGTATAGAGTGTATTTCTTTAAAGTTAAGACTAGTTTAAAGTTATCTTCATTGAAAAGTACAGTGCTTTTCCTTCATAAATAAGGACATTTCAATGTGACCCCAAACTTTTCAACGGTAGTGTATTTCTCCTCTTTTAGACTGTAGTAAGTGTTTTGTATTGATCATTCATTGATTTAATATTAGACTAGTAAGTGTTTTGTATTGATCATTCATTGATCTAATATTAGACTGTAGTAAGTGTTTTGTATTGATCATTCATTGATCTAATATTAGACTGTAGTAAGTGTTTTGTATTGATCATTCATTGATCTAATATTAGACTGTAGTAAGTGTTTTGTATTGATCATTCATTGGTCTAATATTAGACTGTAGTAAGTGTTTTTTATTGATCATTCATTGATCTAATATTAGACCAGGGGTGTCAAACGTACGGCCCGTGGGCCGGATCAGGCCCGCGGACAGGTTTTATCCGGCCCGCGGGATGAGTTTGCTAAGTATAAAAATGAACCAAAATTTTTGAATGAAAGAAACTGCTGTTTTAAATGTGTCCACTAGATGTCACAATAGCAATTATTTGCATCTTTGTAGATTATGCTACATATGTAAAAAAATAAAATAAACCACATGATGTTAGTGCACCAGTTAAGGAAAATGAGCAAACTTGCATGAATGACATCCTGTAATTTGATTTTGATATAATTTTTTTATCGTAATAGATTGAAAATTAACACCAATGAGTTGACTGATGAACATTATCACATAATGTATTCAGAAAATATAAATAACGACAAATAAAGATAGAATACTATTAACCGCAACATGTAAGTGTAAAAAAAAAACAACATTATGATTTGTACATTTTCAGAATTTTCTTGTTCTATTTTTAAACAAAGAAAACAATCTGAATTTGTCTTTATTTTTAAGTTATCGTGCCGTGATTTTACCTGTCCGGCCCACCTGGGAGTAGATTTTTCTCCATGTGGCCCCCGATCTAAAATGAGTTTGACACCCCTGTATTAGACTGTAGTAAGTGTTTTGCATTGATCATTCAGTGATCTAATAAAAGACTTTATTCACCCGCCAAAAAAACCTGATTTTCAGCCGGGGTCCACAGTGGTATTCAGTTGTAATACACTTTTCCACCACTTGGATTTCAATGTATTATTTCATGGAAAAACCCCTGAGATGCAGCATCTTGTTTTCAAGGGGGACTAGTGGCAGTAATGACAATATCACACTAGCAGAAGAAGTCTAGAGCACTAACATGATGACTACATTAGTTTTCAAGGGGGACTAGTGTCAGTAATGACAATATCACACTGGCAGAAGAAGTCTGGAGCACTAACATGATGACTACATTAGTTTTCAAGGGGGACTAGTGTCAGTAATGACAATATCACACTGGCAGAAGAAGTCTGGAGCACTAACATGATGACTACATTAGTTTTCAAGGGGGACTAGTGGCAGTAATGACAATATCACACTAGCAGAAGAAGTCTAGAGCACTAACATGATGACTACATTAGTTTTCAAGGGGGACTAGTGTCAGTAATGACAATATCACACTAGCAGAAGAAGTCTAGAGCACTAACATGATGACTACATTAGTTTTCAAGGGGGACTAGTGTCAGTAATGACAATATCACACTGGCAGAAGAAGTCTAGAGCACTAACATGATGACTACATTAGTTTTCAAGGGGGACTAGTGTCAGTAATGACAATATCACACTAGCAGAAGAAGTCTTTAGCACTAACATGATGACTACATTAGTTTTCAAGGGGGACTAGTGGCAGTAATGACAATATCACACTAGCAGAAGAAGTCTAGAGCACTAACATGATGACTACATTAGTTTTCAAGGGGGACTAGTGGCAGTAATGACAATATCACACTAGCAGAAGAAGTCTAGAGCACTAACATGATGATTACATTAGTTTTCAAGGGGGACTAGTGGCAGTAATGACAATATCACACTGGCAGAAGAAGTTTATTTTGCTTAGTACTTACTTTTCTCTTCAGCCTAGGAATGATGTGTTGAATAGATCATCATCTTAGTGATTTGAATACAAGGTTGTGAAGTGTTTTATGTGAGATATGATGATGAAAGAGCATGTACGCTGACTTATTTCAGAGGGTGAAGAAGTGTATGTTAGTGATGTTCCCAGGGTTGTGTCAGTAATGAGTGTGATGTCATCAGGAGGATGAGGACTTGGGCGTGCTCCCCTCGTCCTTGTCTACCAAGGAGCTGGCAACAGGTGACCATGAAGAGAAGGAGCAGACTCTTTCACAGGTGAGTTACTTCTTCTTTGTCTTGTGATTAAGTCTACATCTTGTATTTCACATAATGACTAGCACTTTTTGTCAATGGAGATTTCAACTGTAGAAAGATTAATATAAGTCTTTGAATGTCTTATACTGTAAAAATTGAAGTACAAAAATCCCCAAAAATAATTGTTAGTTGTGTTTATAGAACGCCTGGATGGTGTCCACACATATTCAATCAAAAAAGTGATTATTTGTTTAGTAAATCAAACATACTCCATATTGTGTGTGGTGATTTTAATATTCATGGACAACCAAAACTACAGATGTTACATCACAAAACCAAGCAGACTTTTCCACACCAATAGATGACATTTTCACCAGGAGGACTACTACTCAATGACATCACTCATCATCCACCTTTAGTCAGCAGTTTACACCATTTATTTGATAAGAAAAAAGCAGTTCAATGAGGATCAGGGACCACCGGCCCCACGCAGCCAGGCCGGCCAGCGACAGGAACCACAGAGCCCGGCCCACCGTGCCGCCCGGAAGAGCCAGCAGCAGGCTGCGGAGGACAAGGCACGGGAGAAGCAGGGGACAGCCAGCCCTCAAGCCAGCGAGAGACCACATCCCACACGGGCAGAAAGGCGGGACGCTCCGCCCGGGGGGCCCAGAAAATCCCCGCAACCGGACGGGAAGACCGCCCCTGCCCCACCAGCAACCGGGCCCCCTCCTTAGAGGTTCATCTGTCTTCCAGAAAGCAAACATAAGAAGTAGTTTATAAGTACAAACCCCGTTTCCATATGAGTTGGGAAATTGTGTTAGATGTAAATATAAACGGAATACAATGATTTGCAAATACTTTTCAAGCCATATTCAGTTGAATATGCTACAAAGACAACATATTTGATGTTCAAACTGATTAACATTAACATTATTATCATTAACTTTAGAATTTGATGGCAGCAACACGTGACAAAGAAGTTGGGAAAGGTGGCAATAAATACTGATAAAGTTGAGGAATGCTCATCAAACACTTATTTGGAACATCCCACAGGTGAACAGGCTAATTGGGAACAGGTGGGTGCCATGATTGGGTATAAAAGTAGATTCCATGAAATGCTCAGTCATTCACAAACAAGGATGGGGCGAGGGTCACCACTTTGTCAACAAATGCCTGAGCAAATTGTTGAACAGTTTAAGAAAAACCTTTCTCAAGCAGCTATTGCAAGGAATTTAGGGATTTCACCATCTACGCTCCGTAATATCATCAAAGGGTTCAGAGAATCTGGAGAAATCACTGCACGTAAGCAGCTAAGCCCGTGACCTTCCATCCCTCAGGCTGTACTGCATCAACAAGCCACATCAGTGTGTAAAGGATATCACCACATCGGCTCAGGAACACTTCAGAAACCCACTGTCAGTAACTACAGTTGGTCGCTACATCTGTAAGTGCAAGTTAAAACTCTCCTATGCAAGGCGAAAACCGTTTATCAACAACACCCAGAAACGCCGTCGGCTTCGCTGGGCCTGAGCTCATCTAAGATGGACTGATGCAAAGTGGAAAAGTGTTCTGTGGTCTGACGAGTCCACATTTCAAATTGTTTTTGGAAACTGTGGATGTCGTGTCCTCCGGACCAAAGAGGAAAAGAACCATCCGGATTGTTATAGGCGCAAAGTGTAAAAGCCAGCATGTGTGATGGTATGGGGGTGTATTAGTGGCCAAGACATGGGTAACTTACACATCTGTGAAGGCACCATTAATGCTGAAAGGTACATACAGCTTTTGGAGCAACATATGTTGCCATCCAAGCAACGTTACCATGGACGCCCCTGCTTATTTCAGCAAGACAATGCCAAGCCACATTCTGCACGTGTTACAACAGCGTGGCTTCATAGTAAAAGAGTACTGGACTGGCCTGCCTGTAGTCCAGACATTGAAAATGTGTGAAGGCTAAAATATGAGAAAGGAGACTGTTGAACAACTTAAGCTGTACATCAAGCAAGAATGGGAAAGAATTCCACCTGGGAAGCTTCAAAAATGTGTCTCCTCAGTTCCCAAACCTTTACTGAGTGTTGTTAAAAGGAAAGGCCATGTAACACAGTGGTGAACATGCCCTTTCCCAACTACTTTGGCACGTGTTGCAGCCATGAAATTCCAAGTTAATGATTATTTGCAAAAATAAAATTATGAGTTTGAACATCAAATATGTTGTCTTTGTAGTGCATTCAACTGAATATGGGTTGAAAAGGATTTGCAAATCATTGTATTCCGTTTATATTTACATCTAACACAATTTCCCAACTCATATGGAAACGGGTTTTGTAGATGTGTTTGTGTCAGGGGGTTCATCCGTGGAGCAAATGTTCCATTCAAACATTTTTTTTTATTTTTTATAATGTCCTGCCCAGCTTCTCGGGCAAATCATATAGCAGATGTAGATGCCCATATCGGCTGTTCACATTTACTTTACAAAAGAGAAGTGTAGGATACTTCTCTTGTTGCCCTACTAGTATTTTGACTCTATTAAATGTATTTATATTATCATTTGGTGCAGCCGGGCCGGAGCAGGAGGGGATAGAAAGAGAGAAAAAGGAAGACAGAGGGGGGAATTGTGGGGACAAGAGGGGGATTAGACAGAGAGACAAAAACAACAATAGCAAACACAACAACAACAACATTCAAACATTTAAACACAACTTTAAGAGCAATGTCTTACAAACATATATCACTGTGGAATAAACAGCAGTACTAGGATCAAAGTTTGTTACACAACTAAATATGGGACATAAATAATAATGCTGTATATTTTTGGTACAAATGTTTAACCAACACATGTACAGGAATATTTCGCATGTCTTTACTGAACACTCTCTGTGTTGTGTATTTATCATATGCTGTGTCAATTCTCTATGTTGTTTTTATCATATGCTGTGTCAAGTCTCTATGTTGTGTATTTATCATATGTTGTGTCAAGTCTCTATGTTGTGTATTTATCATATGTTGTGTCAAGTCTCTATGTTGTGTATTTATCATATGTTGTGTCAAGTCTCTATGTTGTGTATTTATCATATGCTGTGTCAAGTCTCTGTTGTTTTTATCAAATGCTGTGTCAAGTGTCTATGTTGTGTATTTATCATATGCTGTGTCAAGTCTCTATGTTGTTTTTATCAAATGCTGTGTCAAGTGTCTATGTTGTGTATTTATCATATGTTGTGTCAAGTCTCTATGTTGTGTATTTATCATATGTTGTGTCAAGTCTCTATGTTGTGTATTTATCATATGTTGTGTAAAGGACAGGTCTATGAAACTCTAGGTCCTGGTGTTACTCCATCTTGTATTGGAGAGTGTTTATAGGGTTGGAAGTGCTCAACTTCAGCCTGTACAATTGTCCATTTATCAATGTAAAACTCTTTATTTTGTTGACCACTGACCCAAGAAATAATGATAAACATACATTTTAGATGTGTTTACACCTGCCATTGAGTGCACCTTTAAAGAAGAAATAATAATAAACATACATTTTGGATGTGTTTACACCTGCCATTGAGTGCACCTTTAAAGAAGAAATAATAATAAACATACATTTTGGATGTGTTTACACCTGCCATTGAGTGCACCTTTGAAGGCTTTGCAAATGTCTTCCAGGCCTTGGGTCCAGAGTCCAAAGTAGATGTGGTGTCAGAGGTCAACAATAGAACTTCACATTTAGAAACTGAACATGAGCAAAGCTCGGAAGAGAGCAGCCTTGCTCAAGATCTAGAATCTTCTGCTTCAGTGTTTGGATCCACTGCTGAGGAACAGGACAGTCCTGGTGAGGACATCACAGTCAGGCAAGTATTCTTATTTCTACTTCTTCATGATGTATGTGTAACTAAGTCACTCTTATATTCTTATTTCTACCACGTTTATGTACTTATACATGATGTATGTGTAACTAAGTCACTCTTATATTCTTATTTCTACCACGTTTATGTACTTCTTCATGATGGATATTTAACTAAGTCACTCTTATATTCTTATTTCTACCATCCTTATGTACTTATACATGATGTATGTTTAACTAAGTCACTCTTATATTCTTATTTCTACCACGTTTATGTACTTATACATGATGTATGTGTAACTAAGTCACTCTTATATTCTTATTTCTACCATCCTTATGTACTTATACATGATGTATGTTTAACTAAGTCACTCTTATATTCTTATTTCTACCACGTTTATGTACTTATACATGATGTATGTTCAACTAAGTCACTCTTATATTCTTATTTCTACCACGTTTATGTACTTCTTCATGATGTATGTTCAACTAAGTCACTCTTATATTCTTATTTCTACCACGTTTATGTACTTATACATGATGTATGTTTAACTAAGTCACTCTTATATTATTATTTCTACCACGTTTATGTACTTATACATGATGTATGTTTAACTAAGTCACTCTTATATTCTTATTTCTACCACGTTTATGTACTTATACATGATGTATGTTTAACTAAGTCACTCTTATATTCTTATTTCTACCACGTTTATGTACTTATACATGATGTATGTTTAACTAAGTCACTCTTATATTCTTATTTCTACCATCCTTATGTACTTATACATGATGTATGTTTAACTAAGTCACTCTTATATTCTTATTTCTACCACCTTTATGTACTTATACATGATGTATGTTTAACTAAGTCACTCTTATATTCTTATTTCTACCATCCTTATGTACTTATACATGATGTATGTTTAACTAAGTCACTCTTATATTCTTATTTCTACCACGTTTATGTACTTATACATGATGTATGTTTAACTAAGTCACTCTTATATTCTTACTTCTACCATGTTTATGTACTTATACATGATGTATGTGTAACTAAGTCACTCTTATATTCTTATTTCTACCACGTTTATGTACTTATACATGATGTATGTTTAACTAAGTCACTCTTATATTCTTATTTCTACCATCTTTATGTACTTATACATGATGTATGTGTAACTAAGTCACTCTTATATTCTTATTTCTACCACGTTTATGTACTTATACATGATGTATGTTTAACTAAGTCTCTCTTATATTATTATTTCTACCACGTTTATGTACTTATACATGATGTATGTTTAACTAAGTCACTCTTATATTCTTATTTCTACCACATTTATGTACTTATACATGATGTATGTTTAACTAAGTCACTCTTATATTCTTATTTCTACCACCTTTATGTACTTATACATGATGTATGTTTAACTAAGTCACTCTTATATTCTTATTTCTACCATCCTTATGTACTTATACATGATGTATGTTTAACTAAGTCACTCTTATATTCTTATTTCTACCACCTTTATGTACTTATACATGATGTATATTTAACTAAGTCACTCTTATATTCTTATTTCTACCACGTTTATGTACTTATACATGATGTATGTGTAACTAAGTCACTCTTATATTCTTATTTCTACCACGTTGATGTACTTATACATGATGTATGTTTAACTAAGTCACTCTTATATTCTTATTTCTACCACGTTTATGTACTTATACATGATGTATGTTTAACTAAGTCACTCTTATATTCTTATTTCTACCACGTTTATGTACTTATACATAATGTATGTTTAACTAAGTCACTCTTATATTCTTATTTCTACCATGTTTATGTACTTATACATGATGTATGTTTAACTAAGTCACTCTTATATTCTTATTTCTACCATCCTTATGTACTTATACATGATGTATGTTTAACTAAGTCACTCTTATATTCTTATTTCTACCACGTTTATGTACTTATACATGATGTATGTTTAACTAAGTCACTCTTATATTCTTATTTCTACCACGTTTATGTACTTATACATAATGTATGTTTAACTAAGTCACTCTTATATTCTTATTTCTACCACGTTTATGTACTTATACATGATGTATGTGTAACTAAGTCACTCTTATATTCTTATTTCTACCATGTTTATGTACTTATACATGATGTATGTGTAACTAAGTCACTCTTATATTCTTATTTCTACCATGTTTATGTACTTATACATGATGTATGTGTAACTAAGTCACTCTTATATTCTTATTTCTACCACGTTTATGTACTTATACATGATGTATGTGTAACTAAGTCACTCTTATATTCTTATTTCTACCATGTTTATGTACTTATACATGATGTATGTGTAACTAAGTCACTCTTATATTCTTATTTCTACCATGTTTATGTACTTATACATGATGTATGTGTAACTAAGTCACTCTTATATTCTTATTTCTACCACGTTTATGTACTTATACATGATGTATGTGTAACTAAGTCACTCTTATATTCTTATTTCTACCATGTTTATGTACTTATACATGATGTATGTGTAACTAAGTCACTCTTATATTCTTATTTCTACCATGTTTATGTACTTATACATGATGTATGTGTAACTAAGTCACTCTTATATTCTTATTTCTACCACGTTTATGTACTTATACATGATGTATGTGTAACTAAGTCACTCTTATATACTTATTTCTACCATGTTTATGTACTTATACATGATGTATGTGTAACTAAGTCACTCTTATATTCTTATTTCTACCATGTTTATGTACTTATACATGATGTATGTTTAACTAAGTCACTCTTGTATTCTTATTTCTACCACATTTATGTACTTATACATGATGTATGTTTAACTAAGTCACTCTTATATTCTTATTTCTACCACCTTTATGTACTTATACATGATGTATGTTTAACTAAGTCACTCTTATATTCTTATTTCTACCACGTTTATGTACTTATACATAATGTATGTTTAACTAAGTCACTCTTATATTCTTATTTTTACCATGTTTATGTACTTATACATGATGTATGTTTAACTAAGTCACTCTTATATTCTTATTTCTACCACGTTTATGTACTTATACATGATGTATGTTTAACTAAGTCACTCTTATATTCTTATTTCTACCATCCTTATGTACTTATACATGATGCATGTTTAACTAAGTCACTCTTATATTCTTATTTCTACCACCTTTATGTACTTATACATGATGTATGTTTAACTAAGTCACTCTTATATTCTTATTTCTACCATCCTTATGTACTTATACATGATGTATGTTTAACTAAGTCACTCTTATATTCTTATTTCTACCACCTTTATGTACTTATACATGATGTATGTTTAACTAAGTCACTCTTATATTCTTATTTCTACCATCTTTATGTACTTATACATGATGTATGTGTAACTAAGTCACTCTTATATTGTTATTTCTACCATGTTTATGTACTTATACATGATGTATGTGTAACTAAGTCACTCTTATATTCTTATTTCTACCATCTTTATGTACTTATACTTGATGTATGTGTAACTAAGTCACTCTTATATTCTTATTTCTACCATCTTTATGTACTTATACATGATGTATGTGTAACTAAGTCACTCTTATATTCTTATTTCTACCATGTTTATGTACTTATACATGATGTATGTTTAACTAAGTCACTCTTATATTCTTATTTCTACCATCTTTATGTACTTATACATGATGTATGTGTAACTAAGTCACTCTTATATTCTTATTTCTACCACGTTTATGTACTTATGCATGATGTATGTTTAACTAAGTCTCTCTTATATTCTTATTTCTACCACATTTATGTACTTATACATGATGTATGTGTAACTAAGTCACTCTTATATTCTTATTTCTACCATCTTTATGTACTTATACATGATGTATGTGTAACTAAGTCACTCTTATATTCTTATTTCTACCATGTTTATGTACTTATACATGATGTATGTTTAACTAAGTCACTCTTATATTCTTATTTCTACCATCTTTATGTACTTATACATGATGTATGTGTAACTAAGTCACTCTTATATTCTTATTTCTACCACGTTTATGTACTTATACATGATGTATGTTTAACTAAGTCACTCATATTCTTATTTCTACCACGTTTATGTACTTATACATGATGTATGTTTAACTAAGTCACTCTTATATTCTTATTTCTACCACGTTTATTTACTTATACATGATGTATGTTTAACTAAGTCACTCTTATATTCTTATTTCTACCATGTTTATGTACTTATACATGATGTATGTTTAACTAAGTCACTCTTATATTCTTATTTCCACCATCCTTATGTAAATATACATGATGTATGTTTAACTAAGTCACTCTTATATTCTTATTTCTACCATGTTTATGTACTTATACATGATGTATGTTTAACTAAGTCACTCTTATATTCTTATTTCTACCACGTTTATGTACTTATACATGATGTATGTTTAACTAAGTCACTCATATTCTTATTTCTACCACGTTTATGTACTTATACATGATGTATGTTTAACTAAGTCACTCTTATATTCTTATTTCTACCACGTTTATTTACTTATACATGATGTATGTTTAACTAAGTCACTCTTATATTCTTATTTCTACCACGTTTATGTACTTATACATGATGTATGTTTAACTAAGTCACTCTTATATTCTTATTTCTACCATCCTTATGTAAATATACATGATGTATGTTTAACTAAGTCACTCTTATATTCTTATTTCTACCATGTTTATGTACTTATACATGATGTATGTTTAACTAAGTCACTCTTATATTCTTATTTCTACCACGTTTATGTACTTATACATGATGTATGTTTAACTAAGTCACTCTTATATTCTTATTTCTACCATCTTTATGTACTTATACATGATGTATGTGTAACTAAGTCACTCTTATATTCTTACTTCTACCACGTTTATGTACTTATACATGATGTATGTTTAACTAAGTCACTCTTATATTCTTATTTCTACCATCTTTATGTACTTATACATGATGTATGTGTAACTAAGTCACTCTTATATTCTTATTTCTACCATGTTTATGTACTTATACATGATGTATGTTTAACTAAGTCACTCTTATATTCTTATTTCTACCACGTTTAATGTACTTATACATGATGTATGTGTAACTAAGTCAGTCTTATATTCTTATTTCTACCACGTTTATGTACTTATACATGATGTATGTTTAACTAAGTCACTCTTATATTCTTATTTCTACCACGTTTATGTACTTATACAGCTGGTTAGCAGCTTCATGATGTATGTTTAACTAAGTCACTCTTATATTCTTATTTCTACCACGTTTATGTACTTATACATGATGTATGTTTAACTAAGTCACTCTTATATTCTTATTTCTACCACGTTTATGTACTTATACAACTGGTTAGCAGCTTCATGATGTATGTTTAACTAAGTCACTCTTATATTCTTATTTCTACCATCTTTATGTACTTATACATGATGTATGTGTAACTAAGTCACTCTTATATTCTTACTTCTACCACGTTTATGTACTTATACATGATGTATGTTTAACTAAGTCACTCTTATATTCTTATTTCTACCATGTTTATGTACTTATACATGATGTATGTGTAACTAAGTCACTCTTATATTCTTATTTCTACCTCGGGCTCTGTACCGAGGATGTCGTTGTGGCTTGTACAGCCCTTTGAGACACTTGTGATTTAGGGCTATATAAATAAACATTGATTGATTGATTGATTGATGTTTATGTACTTATACATGATGTATGTTTAACTAAGTCACTCTTATATTCTTATTTCTACCACGTTTAATGTACTTATACATGATGTATGTGTAACTAAGTCAGTCTTATATTCTTATTTCTACCACGTTTATGTACTTATACATGATGTATGTTTAACTAAGTCACTCTTATATTCTTATTTCTACCACGTTTATGTACTTATACAGCTGGTTAGCAGCTTCATGATGTATGTTTAACTAAGTCACTCTTATATTCTTATTTCTACCACGTTTATGTACTTATACATGATGTATGTTTAACTAAGTCACTCTTATATTCTTATTTCTACCACGTTTATGTACTTATACAACTGGTTAGCAGCTTCATGATGTATGTTTAACTAAGTCACTCTTATATTCTTATTTCTACCATGTTTATGTACTTATACAGCTGGTTAGCAGCTTCATGATGTAAGTAAGTAAGTCACTCACACATGTTATACAAGAAGCACTAATATAAGAGACTGTATGTATCCAACATAAGGAGCACTGCTGCTATTCAGGTGTATTTCCATACAAAACATTATAAGGTAGTTTTGGAACCATGAAACTTCTTACTTTGGAATGTGGTCAAGTGAGGACAAGCTGTATGAAAACATGCATTTAGCTGGTTAATTGATGTTAGAATGCAGAGTGAATGAGTTGTAAACAATGTGACTTGTCATTGTAGTGTGTTGTAGTGTGTGTTATAGTGTGTTGTAAACAATGTGACTTGTCATTGTAGTGTGTTATAGTGTGTGTTGTAAACAATGTGACTTGTCATTGTAGTGTGTTGTAGTGTGTGTTATAGTGTGTTGTAAACAATGTGACTTGTCATTGTAGTGTGTTATAGTGTGTGTTGTAAACAATGTGACTTGTCATTGTAGTGTGTTGTAGTGTGTGTTATAGTGTGTTGTAAACAATGTGACTTGTCATTGTAGTGTGTTGTAGTGTGTGTTGTAAACAATGTGACTTGTCATTGTAGTGTGTGTTATAGTGTGTTGTAAACAATGTGACTTGTCATTGTAGTGTGTTGTAGTGTGTGTTATAGTGTGTGTTGTAAACAATGTGACTTGTCATTGTAGTGTGTTGTAGTATGTGTTATAGTGTGTGTTGTAAACAATGTGACTTGTCATTGTAGTGTGTTGTAGTGTGTGTTGTAAACAATGTGACTTGTCATTGTAGTGTGTTGTAGTATGTGTTATAGTGTGTGTTGTAAACAATGTGACTTGTCATTGTAGTGTGTTATAGTGTGTGTTGTAAACAATGTGACTTGTCATTGTAGTGTGTTGTAGTGTGTGTTGTAAACAATGTGACTTGTCATTGTAGTGTGTTGTAGTGTGTGTTGTAAACAATGTGACTTGTCATTGTAGTGTGTTGTAGTGTGTGTTGTAGTGTGTTGTAAACAATGTGACTTGTCATTGTAGTGTGTTGTAAACAATGTGACTTGTCATTGTAGTGTGTGTTGTAGTGTGTTGTAAACAATGTGACTTGTCATCGTAGTGTGTTGTAGTGTGTTGTAAACAATGTGACTTGTCATTGTAGTGTGTTGTAAACAATGTGACTTGTCATTGTAGTGTGTTGTAGTGTGTTGTAAACAATGTGACTTGTCATTGTAGTGTGTTGTAGTGTGTTGTAAACAATGTGACTTGTCATTGTAGTGTGTTGCAGTGTGTGTTGTAGTGTGTTGTAAACAATGTGACTTGTCATGGTAGTGTGTTGTAAACAATGTGACTTGTCATTGTAGTGTGTTGTAGTGTGTTGTAAACAATGTGACTTGTCATTGTAGTGTGTGTTGTAGTGTGTTGTAAGCAATGTGACTTGTCATTGTAGTGTGTTGTAGTGTGTTGTAGTGTGTTGTAAACAATGTGACTTGTCATTGTAGTGTGTTGTAGTGTGTTGTAAACAATGTGACTTGTCATTGTAGTGTGTTGTAGTGTGTTGTAAACAATGTGACTTGTCATTGTAGTGTGTTGTAAACAATGTGACTTGTCATTGTAGTGTGTTGTAAACAATGACTTGTCATTGTAGTGTGTTGTAGTGTGTGTTGTAGTGTGTTGTAAACAATGTGACTTGTCATTGTAGTGTGTTGTAAACAATGTGACTTGTCATTGTAGTGTGTTGTAGTGTGTGTTGTAGTGTGTTGTAAACAATGTGACTTGTCATTGTAGTGTGTTGTAAATAATGTGACTTGTCATTGTAGTGTGTTGTAAACAATGTGACTTGTCATTGTAGTGTGTTGTAGTGTGTGTTGTAGTGTGTTGTAAACAATGTGACTTGTCATTGTAGTGTGTTGTAAACAATGTGACTTGTCATTGTAGTGTGTTGTAGTGTGTGTTGTAGTGTGTTGTAAACAACGTGACTTGTCATTGTAGTGTGTTGTAAACAATGTGACTTGTCATTGTAGTGTGTTGTAAACAATGTGACTTGTCATTGTAGTGTGTTGTAGTGTGTGTTGTAGTGTGTTGTAAACAACGTGACTTGTCATTGTAGTGTGTTGTAAACAATGTGACTTGTCATTGTAGTGTGTTGTAAACAATGTGACTTGTCATTGTAGTGTGTTGTAAACAATGTGACTTGTCATTGTAGTGTGTTGTAGTGTGTGTTGTAGTGTGTTGTAAACAACGTGACTTGTCATTGTAGTGTGTTGTAAACAATGTGACTTGTCATTGTAGTGTTTCACATGATGAAGGTCACCTTGACTCTGCCTCGTCTCCAGCTGACTGTGAAGAAGAGTCTAACCCCTTTGATAATGACAGGTCAGCACCTTCCATCAATCATTACATCTTACTAGGCTTCTACTAGTATAGTACCGCGGTACTAATCAATCATTACTAGGCTTGTACTAGTATAGTACCGCGGTACTATTCAATCATTACTAGGCCTGTACTAGTATAGTATCGCGGTACTAATCAATCATTACTAGGCTTTTACTAGTATAGTACCACGGTACTAATCAATCATATTCGCTACTATACGCTGTTGGAAAAGTACCGCTTCAACTTTTTCTTTAACGGACATGTCGTCACGTGGTGACATTGCTGCTTTTAGGAGCAGAGGAGCATGTTGGGCAGTGCACACACACAGAGTACTTACAAGCAGACACAGTGTGTAGACAGAACAGGGAGAATGGACACATTTTGGGTCAAAAAAGTAAAGATAAAGGTGAAGTTATAACACTGAAACACCCTCAGGAAGAGCTGCTTTAACACATGGCTAACATCCATCCACAGTGTTTTAGCTACTTCTAAATCACTAATCCTGGTCTCCATGGTGACTAAAGTATGTTTCTTACAAGTACTTTATCACTGGAGGACGAGGAATAGCTAAACATGCTCCACTACACACAGTAGGAGGATACAGTAGCTCACCGCTAACAGCAAGCTAACACTACTGAATGTAAACAAATGCCATGGGTGGATCTATACTTGACATTCACTGTATGATACCAAGTGCAAGAGTGTATCTCGTCGATACTACTATGATTACATTGATATTTTTTTATCATCGCAAAATCTTTTTCCCTTTTTTTTAAAGTTCATATAATGTTTATAAAGTCAGTAAATATGTAAATATATGAGGACTTTGAATATGACCAATGTATGATCCTGTAACTACTTGGTATCGGATCGACACCTAAATGTGTGGTATCATCCAAAAGTAATGTAAAGTATCAAAGAAGAGAAGAATAAGTGATTATTACATTTGAACAGAAGTGTAGATAGAACATGTTCAAACAGAAAATAAGCAGATATTAACAGTTAATGAACAAGTAGATGAATAATGCATTTTTACAGTTTGTCCCTCATAATGTGTACAAAATAATAGGTGTATAAATGACACAATATGTTACTGCATACGACTAATTAGGAGTCTTTGTTTGTTTACTTACTACTAAAAGACAAGTTGTCTAGTATGTTGACTATTTTATTGAAGGACAATAATAAACATGTTTCATGTACACTAAAAAATTTTGTTACAATAAAGACAATAATGACATTTTTTGTGGTCCCCTTTATTTAGAGTAGTATGTAAATAGGTGTTGCCATGGTGACAAGCCTCCATGTTACTATTTCATGTGTTGTTGTTGTGCCAGCCTTCCTCCCCTCATTCTGGAGAACATGGCCAACGCTCACACAACTGGTACCAAAAGTCACACGGACCCTTCTCCAGGTTCTCAGCACCAGGATGGGAACATGTCTCACTCTCTGAAGGAGGAAGTAAGTCATCAACTTCCTGTCTTTCAACTGGCAGCCAGTGAAGTTGTGAATGTTGGTGTGAGGACGAGGAGGAAGTGGTGATCACACATGTCCTGTGTAGGACCAGAGTGCAGTGGACACAGACCTTAGTGGGACCAGCAAGGACCCCGAGGAAATTCCCACATTCGATGAGTGGAAGCGGAAAGTGATGGAGGTGGAGAAAGAAAAAAGTAAGATGTTTGACCTGGTGTGGCTTATCCACTCTCACACACATGCATTATTATGGCTTATCCACTCTCACACACTTGCATTATTATGGCTTATCCACTCTCACATACATGCATTATTATGGCTTATCCACTCTCACATACATGCATTATTATGGCTTATCCACTCTCACATACATGCATTATTATGGCTTATCCACTCTCACATACATGCATTATTATGGCTTATCCACTCTCCCATACATGCATTATTATGGCTTATCCACTCTCACATACATGCATTATTATGGCTTATCCACTCTCACATACATGCATTATTATGGCTTATCCACTCTCACATACATGCATTATTATGGCTTATCCACTCTCACATTCATGCATTATTATGGCTTATCCACTCTCACATACATGCATTATTATGGCTTATCCACTCTCACATACATGCATTATTATGGCTTATCCACTCTCACATTCATGCATTATTATGGCTTATCCACTCTCCCATACATGCATTATTATGGCTTATCCACTCTCACATACATGCATTATTATGGCTTATCCACTCTCACATACATGCATTATTATGGCTTATCCACTCTCACATACATGCATTATTATGGCTTATCCACTCTCACATACATGCATTATTATGGCTTATCCACTCTCACACACTTGCATTATTATGGCTTATCCACTCTCACACACATGCATTATTATGGCTTATCCACTCTCACATACATGCATTATTATGGCTTATCCACTCTCACACACATGCATTATTATGGCTTATCCACTCTCACACACATGCATTATTATGGCTTATCCACTCTCACACACATGCATTATTATGGCTTATCCACTCTCACATACATGCATTATTATGGCTTATCCACTCTCACATACATGCATTATTATGGCTTATCCACTCTCACATACATGCATTATTATGGCTTATCCACTCTCCCATACATGCATTATTATGGCTTATCCACTCTCACATACATGCATTATTATGGCTTATCCACTCTCACATACATGCATTATTATGGCTTATCCACTCTCACATACATGCATTATTATGGCTTATCCACTCTCACATACATGCATTATTATGGCTTATCCACTCTCACATTCATGCATTATTATGGCTTATCCACTCTCCCATACATGCATTATTATGGCTTATCCACTCTCACATACATGCATTATTATGGCTTATCCACTCTCACATACATGCATTATTATGGCTTATCCACTCTCACATACATGCATTATTATGGCTTATCCACTCTCACATACATGCATTATTATGGCTTATCCACTCTCACACACTTGCATTATTATGGCTTATCCACTCTCACACACATGCATTATTATGGCTTATCCACTCTCACATACATGCATTATTATGGCTTATCCACTCTCACACACATGCATTATTATGGCTTATCCACTCTCACACACATGCATTATTATGGCTTATCCACTCTCACACACATGCATTATTATGGCTTATCCACTCTCACATACATGCATTATTATGGCTTATCCACTCTCACATACATGCATTATCATGGCTTATCCACTCTCACATACATGCATTATTATGGCTTATCCACTCTCACACACATGCATTATTATGGCTTATCCACTCTCACACACATGCATTATTATGGCTTATCCACTCTCACATACATGCATTATTATGGCTTATCCACTCTCACATTCATGCATTATTATGGCTTATCCACTCTCACACACATGCATTATTATGGCTTATCCACTCTCACATTCATGCATTATTATGGCTTATCCACTCTCACATACATGCATTATTATGGCTTATCCACTCTCACATACATGCATTATTATGGCTTATCCACTCTCACATACATGCATTATTATGGCCTATCCACTCTCACATACATGCATTATTATGGCTTATCCACTCTCACACACATGCATTATTATGGCTTATCCACTCTCACATACATGCATTATTATGGCTTATCCACTCTCACATACATGCATGAGTCACTTATTAAAAATGATATCATGCAGGACAAAAAATGTAAATTTGAATTCTCAGTCACTAATGTATTGGAAATTGAAAATCTATTGTCTGAGTTGAAATCTGACAAACCTTGTGGTCATGATAATCTAGATAGTAGACTTTTAAAATTGTCAGCTGGAATAATAGCCAGTCCGATATGTTATATTTTTAACTTAAGTTTTAAAGAAGGAATCTATCCTCAAATATGGAAGGTTGCTAGAGTAACTCCTCTACCAAAAAATAGGAAAGAAGCATTCACTGGATCGAATAGTAGGCCAATTAGCATTTTACCAGTATTAGGAAAATTAATGGAAACAATTATATTTAAGCAAATTCAAAATTATTTCTCTATAAATGACATTAATTCAGACTTTCAACATGCATATAAAACTGGCCATTCAACATGCACAGCTCTCACACAATTAACAGATGACTGGCTAAAACAAATTGACGGTAAATTATTAGTTGGCACAGTGCTATTAGATTTTAGTGCTGCTTTTGATATTATTGACCACAAACTACTACTTATAAAACTGTCTGCTTATGGTTTTAAACTCTCAGCGATTAACTGGATGAAAAGCTACCTAGTCAACAGACAGCAATGTGTCATGTTCAATGGAACCCTTTCAAATATTAAAACATTATATTGTGGTATTCCCCAGGGAAGTTGCCTGGGACCTTTATTATACTCAATATTTGTAAATGATATGTCATGTATTTTAAAGAATGGTTGCTGTGCAATTTACGCAGATGACACAACAATATATGCTTATGCTGATAATTGCACAGACCTGAGCAGTATACTACAAGACAAGGTTATGCAGATTTCTAAATGGGTTACAGAAAATAAGATGAAACTTAATATTTCCAAAACAAAATGTCTTGTTATTTGCTCAAAACATGCTCATAGAAAAGAACGCATATTGAATGTTTCTTTGAACGGAGTTCATATTGAACAAGTTAAAGAAGCCAGGTTGCTGGGAGTTACAATAGATGAAAGACTATCTTGGGCCACTCACATTAATAACATAGTAAAAAAAATGAGCAGAAGCATCTCAATCATAAGAAGAAGTGCCTATTTTTTAACTAACACAACTACGAAACAAGTTATACAATCCCTTGTATTGTCACATATTGACTACTGCCCAGCAATTTGGTCCAATGCATCTAAACAAGAACTCAATAAAATCCAGCTTACCCAAAACAGAGCTGCCAGACTAGCTCTCCATTGCTCATTTAGGACCGGCGTTGAGATCATGCATAATGAATTGTCATGGATGAGAGTTGGTGAAAGAGTAGCGTGTAGTTTGATTCTATTTTTAAAAACAATCTATACATACCATAAACCTTCATATCTGTATTCTCAGCTGTTGCTTGCTAGTGAAAGTCACAACTATGGTACCAGGTTAGCCCTAAGAGGTGCTTTCACCCGTCTTAAACCCAAAAGTGATGTTTTGAAAAAGACTGTAATGTATAGGGCAATCACTTACTGGAATCGACTTCCACAATATTTGGTATCAATCACCAGCAGAGTGGGTTTTAAGAATAGACTAAGAGGAGAAGTATTGCGGAAAGAGATTATTCTAGATTGTACCTAATGTCATGACTGTTTTTATTGACTATTTTATTGATTATGGGACAAGCAGTAGAAAATGGTGGAGGGAACTTTTTTCGTCACTTATTGTTTGTCTTTGGTACACTAATGTATATATTTTAGGCCATTGGTTCTTTGTTTTTTTGTTTTTTTTTGCAAAAATATATATATATCTATTTTTATATTGCTCTTTTTATCTTTGTTATGAACAATATTATGTAAACTCGAAGTTATTATTATTTTTTTTGGTTCTTTGTTGTTGCTATTTTTGTATTACAACATTTTATTATTTGATCATGTTGTACTGCATTTTAATCTTTTGTTTTGTGATTGTGTGATGTTTTTGCCTGGACCCCAGGAAGAATAGTCTCCACTGCGGTGTAGACTAATGGGGATCCTTAATAAACTAAACTAAACATACATGCATTATTATGGCTTATCCACTCTCACATACATGCATTATTATGGCTTATCCACTCTCACACACATGCATTATTATGGCTTATCCACTCTCACATACATGCATTATTATGGCTTATCCACTCTCACATTCATGCATTATTATGGCTTATCCACTCTCACATACATGCATTATTATGGCTTATCCACTCTCACATACATGCATTATTATGGCCTATCCACTCTCACATACATGCATTATTATGGCTTATCCACTCTCACATACATGCATTATTATGGCTTATCCACTCTCACACACATGCATTATTATGGCTTATTCACTCTCACATACATGCATTATTATGGCGTATCCACTCTCACACACATGCATTATTATGGCTTATCCACTCTCACATACATGCATTATTATGGCTTATCCACTCTCACATACATGCATTATTATGGCTTATCCACTCTCACACACATGCATTATTATGGCTTATCCACTCTCACACACATGCATTATTATGGCTTATCCACTCTCACATACATGCATTATTATGGCTTATCCACTCTCACATACATGCATTATTATGGCTTATCCACTCTCACATACATGCATTATTATGGCTTATCCACTCTCCCATACATGCATTATTATGGCTTATCCACTCTCACATACATGCATTATTATGGCTTATCCACTCTCACATACATGCATTATTATGGCTTATCCACTCTCACATACATGCATTATTATGGCTTATCCACTCTCACATTCATGCATTATTATGGCTTATCCACTCTCCCATACATGCATTATTATGGCTTATCCACTCTCACATACATGCATTATTATGGCTTATCCACTCTCACATACATGCATTATTATGGCTTATCCACTCTCACATACATGCATTATTATGGCTTATCCACTCTCACATACATGCATTATTATGGCTTATCCACTCTCACACACTTGCATTATTATGGCTTATCCACTCTCACACACATGCATTATTATGGCTTATCCACTCTCACATACATGCATTATTATGGCTTATCCACTCTCACACACATGCATTATTATGGCTTATCCACTCTCACACACATGCATTATTATGGCTTATCCACTCTCACACACATGCATTATTATGGCTTATCCACTCTCACATACATGCATTATTATGGCTTATCCACTCTCACATACATGCATTATCATGGCTTATCCACTCTCACATACATGCATTATTATGGCTTATCCACTCTCACACACATGCATTATTATGGCTTATCCACTCTCACACACATGCATTATTATGGCTTATCCACTCTCACATACATGCATTATTATGGCTTATCCACTCTCACATTCATGCATTATTATGGCTTATCCACTCTCACACACATGCATTATTATGGCTTATCCACTCTCACATTCATGCATTATTATGGCTTATCCACTCTCACATACATGCATTATTATGGCTTATCCACTCTCACATACATGCATTATTATGGCTTATCCACTCTCACATACATGCATTATTATGGCCTATCCACTCTCACATACATGCATTATTATGGCTTATCCACTCTCACACACATGCATTATTATGGCTTATCCACTCTCACATACATGCATTATTATGGCTTATCCACTCTCACATACATGCATTATTATGGCTTATCCACTCTCACACACATGCATTATTATGGCTTATCCACTCTCACATACATGCATTATTATGGCTTATCCACTCTCACATTCATGCATTATTATGGCTTATCCACTCTCACATACATGCATTATTATGGCTTATCCACTCTCACATACATGCATTATTATGGCCTATCCACTCTCACATACATGCATTATTATGGCTTATCCACTCTCACATACATGCATTATTATGGCTTATCCACTCTCACACACATGCATTATTATGGCTTATTCACTCTCACATACATGCATTATTATGGCGTATCCACTCTCACACACATGCATTATTATGGCTTATCCACTCTCACATACATGCATCATTATGGCTTATCCACTCTCACATACATTCATTAGTATGGCTTATCCACTCTCACACACATGCACTATTATGGCTTATCCACTCTCACATACATGCATTATTATGGCTTATCCACTCTCACATACATGCATTATTATGGCTTATCCACTCTCACATACATGCATTATTATGGCTTATCCACTCTCACATTCATGCATTATTATGGCTTATCCACTCTCACATACATGCATTATTATGGCTTATCCACTCTCACATACATGCATTATTATGGCCTATCCACTCTCACATACATGCATTATTATGGCCTATCCACTCTCACATACATGCATTATTATGGCTTATCCACTCTCACATACATGCATTATTATGGCTTATCCACTCTCACATACATGCATTATTATGGCTTATCCACTCTCACATACATGCATTATTATGGCTTATCCACTCTCACATACATGCATTATTATGGCTTATCCACTCTCACATACATGCATTATTATGGCTTATCCACTCTCACATACATGCATTATTATGGCTTATCCACTCTCACATTCATGCATTATTATGGCTTATCCACTCTCACATACATGCATTATTATGGCTTATCCACTCTCACATACATGCATTATTATGGCCTATACACTCTCACATACATGCATTATTATGACTTATCCACTCTCACATACATACATTATTATGGCTTATCCACTCTCACATACATGCATTATTATGGCTTATCCACTCTCACATACATGCATTATTATGGCCTATCCACTCTCACACACATGCATTATTATGGCTTATCCACTCTCACACACATGCATTATTATGGCTTATCCACTCTCACACACATGCATTATTATGGCTTATCCACTCTCACACACATGCATTATTATGGCTTATCCACTCTCACATACATGCATTATTATGGCTTATCCACTCTCACATACATGCATTATTATGGCTTATCCACTCTCACATACATGCATTATTATGGCTTATCCACTCTCACATTCATGCATTATTATGGCTTATCCACTCTCACATTCATGCATTATTATGGCTTATCCACTCTCACATACATGCATTATTATGGCTTATCCACTCTCACATACATGCATTATTATGGCTTATCCACTCTCACATACATGCATTATTATGGCCTATCCACTCTCACATACATGCATTATTATGGCTTATCCACTCTCACATACATGCATTATTATGGCTTATCCACTCTCACATTCATGCATTATATATGGCTTATCCACTCTCACATACATGCATTATTACGGCTTATCCACTCTCACACACATGCATTATTATGGCTTATCCCCTCTCACATACATGCATTATTATGGCTTATCCACTCTCAAATACATGCATTATTATGGCTTATCCACTCTCAAATACATGCATTATTATGGCTTATCCACTCTCACATACATGCATTATTATGGCTTATCCACTCTCACATTCATGCATTATTATGGCTTATCCACTCTCACATACATGCATTATTATGGCTTATCCACTCTCACATAAGGTTGTAAATACTGTATAGAGTAGACTAACCCATGTGGTTCCTGTGGATGTGAACACAATTACTGTAGTGACTAAATAACATAGTGACTGAAACAGACAAAGTCATGTGTAAATAATGTCAATAAGTAGATGAACCATATGTGGCTGTGAAGTGAACACTAGTAATGTTGTAAATACTGTATATAGTAGACTAACCCATGTGGTTCCTGTGGATGTCAACACAATTACTGTAGTGACTAAATAACATAGTGACTGAAACAGACAAAGTAATGTGTAAATAATGTCAATAAGTAGATGAACCATCTTTGGCTGTGAAGTGAACACTAGTAAGGATGTAAATACTGTATAGAGTAGAATAACCCATGTGGTTCCTGTGGATGTGAACACAAGTTTTAGTTACTAAATAACATAGTGACTGAAACAGACAAAGTCATGTGTAAATAATGTCAATAAGTAGATGGACCATATGTGGCTGTGAAGTGAACACTAGTAAGGTTGTAAATACTGTATAGAGTAGACTAACCCATGTGGTTCCTGTGGATGTCAACACAATTACTGTAGTTACTAAATAACATAGTGACTGAAACAGACATAGGAATTAATTTGGATGAATGGGGGATGTTTTGCCCCCCTTGTCCTCCCACCAGGCTGGACCTAGCTGGAGACCTGCAGCCCCCAGACCCTCGGCTTATTGGCAGTCTTTTTCATTAAGTTGAAATCACATGCCTGATCCTGTATCGTTGTATTGCTTGTTCAGCTGTGTCAATTATTTGCATTTCCTTTGTAAAGTCCTTCACTTAGTTTTCCAGTGACTTCATTGTGGAGATGATCCATAAACAACCACCTTTATTTGAAAGACTGTTTACATGTCTGCTACTAAATTGCAACATTTAAGGAGGGAAGCGTCATTTCTGTCAATACACCAAAGGTGTACAAAGTCTTACATTGTAGTAATAAAACAAGATGATATGATGTGATATTTACCACCACAAGTAGATTGACAATGTGTGATTTGTGATATTTCCACAGCTCAGTCTACACGCACATCTACTAACGCTTGTGATATTTCCACAGCTCAGTCTACACACACATCTACTAACGCTTGTGATATTTCCACAGCTCAGTCTACACACACATCTACTAACGCTTGTGATATTTCCACAGCTCAGTCTACACACACATCTACTAACGCTTGTGATATTTCCACAGCTCAGTCTACACACACATCTACTAACGCTTGTGATATTTCCACAGCTCAGTCTACACACACATCTACTAACACTTGTGATATTTCCACAGCTCAGTCTACACACACATCTACTAACACTTGTGATATTTCCACAGCTCAGTCTACACACACATCTACTAACGCTTGTGATATTTCCACAGCTCAGTCTACACACACATCTACTAACGCTTGTGATATTTCCACAGCTCAGTCTACACACACATCTACTAACGGGGGCTCCAGTGTGGTGAAGAAGGTCCAAAAGAATTTCAACAACTATGCTTCTGTGGAGTGTGGGGCAAAGATCCTGGGTGCTAACCCAGAAGCTAAGGTACAAGTTCAATGAGCAAAGATCCTGGGTGCTAACCCAGAAGCTAAGGTACAAGTTCAATGAGCAAAGATCCTGGGTGCTAGCCCAGAAGCTAAGGTACAACTTCAATGAGCAAAGATCCTGGGTGCTAGCCCAGTAGCTAAGGTACAAGTTCAATGAGAAAAGATCCTGGGTGCTAACCCAGAAGCTAAGGTACACACTACAACATCACAAGATACTTTGACATGTTTGTGTCCCATCCAGAGCATGTCGGCCATACTGAAGGAGAACATGGACTTGTACATGCTAAATCCCTGCAGCAATAAGATCTGGTATGTGCTTGGCATGAAGTCTACAAAGACATGATTTGACAGAAGTTGTTGGTCCCCACTTTGCAGGTTCATCATTGAGCTGTGTGAGCGCATTCAGGTGAAGCAGTTAGACATGGCAAACTTTGAACTCTTCTCCTCCACACCCAAAGACTTCCTGCTCTCCATCAGTGATCGGTAAGCACAAAGGTCTTTGTCAGTTCCTCCACAATCCCAGTCTCTTTGTCAGTTCCTCCACAATCCCAGTCTCTTTGTCAGTTCCTCCACAATCCCAGTCTCTTTGTCATTTCCTCCACAATCCCAGTCTCTTTGTCAGTTCCTCCACAATCCCAGTCTCTTTGTCAGTTCCTCCACAATCCCAGTCTCTTTGTCAGTTCCTCCACAATCCCAGTCTCTTTTGTCAGTTCCTCCACAATCCCAGTCTCTTTGTCAGTTCCTCCACAATCCCAGTCTCTTTGTCAGTTCCTCCACAATCCCAGTCTCTTTGTCAGTTCCTCCACAATCCCAGTCTCTTTGTCAGTTCCTCCACAATCCCAGTCTCTTTGTCAGTTCCTCCACAATCCCAGTCTCTTTGTCAGTTCCTCCACAATCCCAGTCTCTTTGTCAGTTCCTCCACAATCCCAGTCATTTGTCAGTTCCTCCACAATCCCAGTCTCTTTGTCAGTTCCTCCACAATCCCAGTCTCTTTGTCAGTTCCTCCACAATCCCAGTCTCTTTGTCATTTCCTCCACAATCCCAGTCTCTTTGTCATTTCCTCCACAATCCCAGTCTCTTTGTCAGTTCCTCCACAATCCCAGTCTCTTTGTCAGTTCCTCCACAATCCCAGTCTCTTTGTCAGTTCCTCCACAATCCCAGTCTCTTTGTCAGTTCCTCCACAATCCCAGTCTCTTTGTCAGTTCCTCCACAACCCCAGTCTGCTCCTGCAGGTACCCCACCAACAAATGGCTCAAGTTGGGAACTTTCCATGGCCGTGATGAACGCATCGTGCAAAGCTTCCCACTGGATGAGCATCTTTATGCCAAATATGTCAAGGTAATATTTACTACCATCCTCCATTTTCAACACAATTTTCTAGGGGCTGTTTATTGGTGTGTTACCTGATGCTGATGACTTGGAGTCACACAGTAGTTGTTGGTGTGTCACCTGATGCTGATGACTTGGAGTCACACAGTAGTTGTTGGTGTGTCACCTGATGCTGATGACTTGGAGTCACACAGTAGTTGTTGGTGTGTCACCTGATGCTGACGACTTGGAGTCACACAGTAGTTGTTGGTGTGTCACCTGATGCTGATGACTTGGAGTCACACAGTAGTTGTTGGTGTGTCACCTGATGCTGATGACTTGGAGTCACACAGTAGTTGTTGGTGTGTCACCTGATGCTGACGACTTGGAGTCACACAGTAGTTGTTGGTGTGTCACCTGATGCTGATGACTTGGAGTCACACAGTAGTTGTTGGTGTGTCACCTGATGCTGATGACTTGGAGTCACACAGTAGTTGTTGGTGTGTCACCTGATGCTGATGACTTGGAGTCACACAGTAGTTGTTGGTGTGTCACCTGATGCTGATGACTTGGAGTCACACAGTAGTTGTTGGTGTGTCACCTGATGCTGACGACTTGGAGTCACACAGTAGTTGTTGGTGTGTCACCTGATGCTGATGACTTGGAGTCACACAGTAGTTGTTGGTGTGTCACCTGATGCTGATGACTTGGAGTTATGTGTGGTGTATGTCATGACTTGTGTCATATAAATATGTCACTTTTATTACTATATATGATGTTATGTGTGGTGTATGTCATGACTTGTGCCATATAAATATGTCACCTTCATTACAATGGCAAGATGGTGAGACTGATTGAAAAGCAACATTGTCTTGATAAAAGTGTTTTTTTCTTGCTTCAGATGTTCACCAAGTACTTAAAGGTCAGCATGTGTGGGAGTGTTGGCCATACTTGTTGTGTTGTGCTGATCATGTCAAGTGTCAGGGAATAAGTCTTGTCAATCAAAGTAGTAAATGCTACTAATGTCTTCACACAGTGTTTGTGTTGGAGTAATCACTCAATCATCTTCCATTGTAGGTGGAGCTGCTCTCTCACTTTGGATCAGAACATTTCTGTCCTCTCAGTCTCATTAGGTAGGTCATGATTTAATAACTTCATTAGGTAGGTCATCATTTAATAAATTCATTAGGTAGGTCATCATTTAATACCTTCATTAGGTAGGTCATGATTTAATAACTTCATTAGGTAGGCCATGATTTAATAACTTCATTAGGTAGGTCATCATTTAATAACTTCATTAGGTAGGTCATCATTTAATAACTTCATTAGGTAGGTCATGATTGAATAACTTCATTAGGTAGGTTGTGATTTAATAACTTCATTAGGTAGGTCATGATTTAATAACTTCATTAGGTAGGTCATCATTTAATAACTTCATTAGGTAGGTCATCATTTAATACCTTCATTAGGTAGGTCATGATTTAATAACTTCATTAGGTAGGTCATCATTTAATAACTTCATTAGGTAGGTCATCATTTAATAACTTAATTAGGTAGGTCATGATTTAATAACTTCATTAGGTAGGTCATCATTTAATAACTTCATTAGGTAGGTCATCATCTAATAACTTCATTAGGTCATGATTTAATAACTTCATTAGGTAGGTCATGATTTAATAACTTCATTAGGTCATGATTTAATAACTTCATTAGGTTATGATTTAATACCTTCATTAGGTAGGTCATGATTTAATAACTTCATTAGGTCATGATTTAATAACTTCATTAAGTTATGATTTAATAACTTCATTAGGTCATGATTTAATAACTTCATTAGGTTATGATTTAATAACGTACATGATGCATTGGAGATGTTATTCCTGTAAAAAAATGTTTTATTGATTGTTGTTTTGTAGGTGAAAGTGTTTAGTATATTGTGCTCCTGAGTCAATGATCCATTTAAATGTATTATGACTTATTGAGCTCATTTGATTGTATTTTTCACTACCAAATGGTTCAAGTCAGTCAAAATGTTAATAGTTTTTAATAAGGATTTTTCTTTCAGGCAAATTAATGCACTTGAAATCTTTTCTGTTGCAGATTAAAAACAATGTTAATAAATCGTATACTGTATACATATATATATATATATATATTTATTAGGGGTGTAACGGTACACAAAAATTTCGGTTCGGTACGTACCTCGGTTTAGAGGTCACGGTTCGGTTCATTTTCGGTACAGTAAGAAAACAACAAAATATAAATTTTTTGGTTTATTTACCAAATTTGTAAACAATTGCTTTATCCTTTTAACATTGGGAACACTATAATAATTCTGCCCACGTTAATCAACATTAAACTGCCTCAAGTTGTTGCTCAGATTAAATAAAATGACAAAACTTTTCTTCTACATATAAAAAGTGCAACATTAAACAGTCTCAAATCAACTCATCATGCTTAATTTATTACAGCATTTGGGAAGCTTGTAGTTGATTTATGATGTAAATGTTATATTTTTTATCAACATGTGATACTGCCATTCAAAACTAGGCTGCTGCATTACTAATGATTAATGTAACTATAGCTGAAAAAATGGTACAATAGCAATAGGAGAGACTATTCATCCCTGAACACCATGGAGTTCATGTAGGCTTTATGATGCACTTACATTATTATATCAACTATCAGAGACAGAAACTCTTCATTTAACATCATGTCCTTTTTTGCTGCTTCAACACAGCTCAATCAACACAGAAAAAGGTCAAGTGAAATAACAGACAGACAGGGCTTTGCTGTCCGTAACACACACACACCACAAAATGACCTCAAGCCAGGACTGCGAGCGAGCTGAGCTGTCTTTTATATTTCTAGAAGGTCAACGGGCTCATAGTGATATGTTACTAGTAGTTGACTGGGAGGTGTTTATTATCATTTTGGGAGAGTCCGCTGCCTGATGCTTACCTGCTAAACACTAAGCACTGACTACATGTGCTCTGAATACACACTGCTGATTGGCTGTTACCGCTCTGTTTGTAACCAATCAGATGGTTGTGTGGGTGGGACAATGCTGGGTGCTGTGTAGAGGACTGACAGAGACAGAAGGAAGCGGAGGTGACTACTTAATATGTTCGTGTGGAAACTCATTCGGTACACCTCCGAACCAAACCGAACCCCGTACCGAAACAGTACAATACAAATACACGTACCGTTACACCCCTAATATATATATATATATATATATATATATATATATATATATATATATATATATATATATATATATATATATATATATATATATATGTATATATATATATATAATGTGTGTGTGTGTGTATATATATATATATGTATGTATGTATGTATGTATATATAATTATATGTATGTATGTATGTATGTATGTATGTATGTATATATATTTATATGTACAAATGATACTAGTGATATTCCTAGTGTTGGGGGTGTGTGAATGTTGTCTTAGTTGTGTGTGGGGGTTAACAGGAAATAGTTGACCAGCAGTGCTGCAGACCAACAGGATGCTTGAAAAGAAGAATAGACATTTGTACATTTGTGTTGCAGAGTGTTTGGCACCAGCATGGTGGAAGAGTATGATGAAATAGCTGAGCCTCATGTAAGACCAGAAGACCAGGATGATGACTTGGGTACAGTAATCTTTGCTTCATCAACCCTGGGAAATACTGTACATACTAGTTATTCACCACATTCTAAACATCTTTCAATTAGGGATGTCCGATAATGGCTTTTTGCCAATATCCGATATGCCGATATTGTCCAACTCTTTAATTACCGATACCGATATCAACCGATATATACAGTCGTGGAATTAACACATTATTATGCCTAATTTGGACAACCAGGTATGGTGAAGATAAGGTACTTTTTAAAAAAAAATGAATCAAATAAAATAAGATAAATAAATTAAAAACATGTTCTTGAATAAAAAAGAAAGTAAAACAATATAAAAACAGTTACATAGAAACTAGTAATTAATGAAAATGTGTAAAATTAACTGTTAAAGGTTAGTATTATTAGTGGACCAGCAGCACGCACAATCATGTGTGCTTACGGACTGTATCCCTTGCAGACTGTATTGATATATATTGATTTATAATGTAGGAACCAGAATATTAATAACAGAAAGAAACAACCCTTTTGTGTGAATGAGTGTAAATGGGGGAGGGAGGTTTTTTGGGTTGGTGCACTATTAGTAAGTGTATCTTGTGTTTTTTATGTGGATTTAATTAAAAAAAAACAACAACAAAAACGATACTGATAATTAAAAAAAACGATACCGATAATTTCCGATATTACATATTAACGCATTTATCGGCCGATAATATCTGCAGACCGATATTATCAGACATCTCTACTTTCAATTATTATGACATGAAATCATGTTTCATCAGTATAGTCATGTAGCCTGAGGCTGAGCCAATCAGAGGCCATGATACTGAACAGCATGCTCTGATTGGTGGAGTGGCCAACACTCATCTAGTATTGACATCATTTGACATTTTCATGCTCCATTTCTGCCCAATAGATAGTGAAGCTGAATGTGGCGACTGTACACATGTTATTCATGACAAGTACACACGTTATTCATGACAAGTACACACATGTTATTCATGACAAGTACACACGTTATTCATGACAAGTACACATGTTATTCATGACAAGTACACACGTTATTCATGACAAGTACACATGTTATTCATGACAAGTACACATGTTATTCATGACAAGTACACATGTTATTCATGACAAGTACACATGTTATTCATGACAAGTACACATGTTATTCATGACAAGTACACATGTTATTCATGACAAGTACACATGTTATTCATGACAAGTACACACATGTTATTCATGACAAGTACACATGTTATTCATGACAAGTACACATGTTATTCATGACAAGTACACATGTTATTCATGACAAGTACACACATGTTATTCATGACAAGTACACATGTTATTCATGACAAGTACACATGTTATTCATGACAAGTACACATGTTATTCATGACAAGTACACGTGTTATTCATGACAAGTACACGTGTTATTCATGACAAGTACACATGTTATTCATGACAAGTACACGTGTTATTCATGACAAGTACACATGTTATTCATGACAAGTACACATGTTATTCATGACAAGTACACATGTTATTCATGACAAGTACACATGTTATTCATGACAAGTACACATGTTATTCATGACAAGTACACATGTTATTCATGACAAGTACACACATGTTATTCATGACAAGTACACATGTTATTCATGACAAGTACACATGTTATTCATGACAAGTACACATGTTATTCATGACAAGTACACATGTTATTCATGACAAGTACACACATGTTATTCATGACAAGTACACATGTTATTCGAGACAAGTACACACATGTTATTCATGACAAGTACACATGTTATTCATGACAAGTACACATGTTATTCATGACAAGTACACATGTTATTCATGACAAGTACACATGTTATTCATGACAAGTACACACATGTTATTCATGACAAGTACACATGTTATTCGAGACAAGTACACATGTTATTCATGACAAGTACACATGTTATTCGAGACAAGTACACATGTTATTCATGACAAGTACACATGTTATTCATGACAAGTACACATGTTATTCATGACAAGTACACACATGTTATTCATGACGAGTACACACATGTTATTCATGACGAGTACACACATGTTATTCATGACGAGTGCACACCTTATTCATGACCAGTACACACGTTATTCATGACGAGTACACACGTTATTCATGACGAGTACACTTGTTATTCATGACAAGTACACATGTTATTCATGACAAGTACACATGTTATTCATGACAAGTACACACATGTTATTCATGACAAGTACACGTGTTATTCATGACAAGTACACATGTTATTCATGACAAGTACACATGTTATTCATGACAAGTAGACGTGTTATTCATGACAAGTAGACGTGTTATTCATGACAAGTACACGTTATTCGGGGCGGTATAGCTCGGTTGGTAGAGCGGCCGTGCCAGCAACTTGAGGGTTGCAGGTTCGATCCCCGCTTCCGCCATCCTAGTCACTGCCGTTGTGTCCTTGGGCAAGACACTTTACCCACCTGCTCCCAGTGCCACCCACACTGGTTTGAATGTAACTTAGATATTGGGTTTCACTATGTAAAGCGCTTTGAGTCACTTGAGAAAAAGCGCTATATAAAAATGTAATTCACTTCACTTCACTTCACTTATTCATGACAAGTACACATGTTATTCATGACAAGTACACACATGTTATTCATGACAAGTACACGTGTTATTCATGACAAGTACACATGTTATTCATGACAAGTACACATGTTATTCATGACAAGTACACATGTTATTCATGACAAGTACACATGTTATTCATGACAAGTACACATGTTATTCATGACAAGTACACATGTTATTCATGACAAGTACACATGTTATTCATGACAAGTACACATGTTCATGACAAGTACACATGTTGTTCATGACAAGTACACATGTTATTCATGACAAGTACACATGTTATTCATGACAAGTACACATGTTATTCATGACAAGTACACATGTTGTTCATGACAAGTACACATGTTGTTCATGACAAGTACACGTGTTGTTCATGACAAGTACACGTGTTATTCATGACAAGTAGACGTGTTATTCATGACAAGTACACATGTTATTCATGACAAGTACACATGTTATTCATGACAAGTACACATGTTATTCATGACAAGTACACATGTTATTCATGACAAGTACACACATGTTATTCATGACAAGTAGACGTGTTATTCATGACAAGTACACGTGTTATTCATGACAAGTACACATGTTATTCATGACAAGTAGACGTGTTATTCATGACAAGTAGACGTGTTATTCATGACAAGTACACATGTTATTCATGACAAGTACACATGTTATTCATGACAAGTACACACATGTTATTCATGACAAGTACACATGTTATTCATGACAAGTACACACATGTTATTCATGACAAGTACACGTGTTATTCATGACAAGTACACATGTTATTCATGACAAGTACACATGTTATTCATGACAAGTACACATGTTATTCATGACAAGTACACATGTTATTCATGACAAGTACACATGTTATTCATGACAAGTACACACATGTTATTCATGACAAGTAGACGTGTTATTCATGACAAGTAGACGTGTTATTCATGACAAGTAGACGTGTTATTCATGACAAGTACACACATGTTATTCATGACAAGTACACATGTTATTCATGACAAGTACACATGTTATTCATGACAAGTACACACATGTTATTCATGACAAGTACACACATGTTATTCATGACAAGTACACATGTTATTCATGACAAGTACACACATGTTATTCATGACAAGTACACGTGTTATTCATGACAAGTACACATGTTATTCATGACAAGTACACATGTTATTCATGACAAGTACACATGTTATTCATGACAAGTACACATGTTATTCATGACAAGTACACATGTTATTCATGACAAGTACACATGTTATTCATGACAAGTACACACATGTTATTCATGACAAGTAGACGTGTTATTCATGACAAGTAGACGTGTTATTCATGACAAGTAGACGTGTTATTCATGACAAGTACACGTTATTCATGACGAGTACACACGTTATTCATGACGAGTACACACGTTATTCATGACGAGTACACACGTTATTCATGACAAGTACACACGTTATTCATGACAAGTACACACGTTATTCATGACAAGTACACATGTTATTCATGACAAGTACACGTGTTATTCATGACAAGTACACACATTATTCATGACAAGTACACACGTTATTCATGACAAGTACACATGTTATTCATGACAAGTACACGTGTTATTCATGACAAGTACACGTGTTATTCATGACAAGTACACATGTTATTCATGACAAGTAGACGTGTTATTCATGACAAGTACACGTTATTCATGACGAGTACACACGTTATTCATGACAAGTACACACATGTTATTCATGACAAGTACACATGTTATTCATGACAAGTACACATGTTATTCATGACAAGTACACATGTTATTCATGACAAGTACACATGTTATTCATGACAAGTACACATGTTATTCATGACAAGTACACATGTTATTCATGACAAGTAGACGTGTTATTCATGACAAGTACACGTTATTCATGACGAGTACACACGTTATTCATGACAAGTAGACGTGTTATTCATGACAAGTACACGTTATTCATGACGAGTACACACGTTATTCATGACAAGTACACACATGTTATTCATGACAAGTACACACGTTATTCATGACAAGTACACACGTTATTCATGACAAGTAGACGTGTTATTCATGACGAGTACACGTTATTCATGACGAGTACACACGTTATTCATGACGAGTACGCATGTTATTCATGACAAGTACGCATGTTATTCATGACAAGTACACACATTATTCATGACAAGTACACACGTTATTCATGACAAGTACACATGTTATTCATGACAAGTACACATGTTATTCATGACAAGTACACACATGTTATTCATGACAAGTACACGTGTTATTCATGACAAGTACACATGTTATTCATGACAAGTACACATGTTATTCATGACAAGTACACATGTTATTCATGACAAGTACACATGTTATTCATGACAAGTACACATGTTATTCATGACAAGTACACATGTTATTCATGACAAGTACACATGTTATTCATGACAAGTACACATGTTATTCATGACAAGTACACACATGTTATTCATGACAAGTAGACGTGTTATTCATGACAAGTAGACGTGTTATTCATGACAAGTAGACGTGTTATTCATGACAAGTACACGTTATTCATGACGAGTACACACGTTATTCATGACGAGTACACACGTTATTCATGACGAGTACACACGTTATTCATGACAAGTACACACGTTATTCATGACAAGTACACATGTTATTCATGACAAGTACACATGTTATTCATGACAAGTACACGTGTTATTCATGACAAGTACACACATTATTCATGACAAGTACACATGTTATTCATGACAAGTACACATGTTATTCATGACAAGTACACGTGTTATTCATGACAAGTACACGTGTTATTCATGACAAGTACACGTGTTATTCATGACAAGTACACATGTTATTCATGACAAGTAGACGTGTTATTCATGACAAGTACACGTTATTCATGACGAGTACACACGTTATTCATGACAAGTACACACATGTTATTCATGACAAGTACACACGTTATTCATGACAAGTAGACGTGTTATTCATGACAAGTACACGTTATTCATGACGAGTACACACGTTATTCATGACAAGTAGACGTGTTATTCATGACAAGTACACATGTAATTCATGACAAGTACACATGTTATTCATGACAAGTACACATGTTATTCATGACAAGTAGACGTGTTATTCATGACAAGTACACATGTTATTCATGACAAGTACACATGTTATTCATGACAAGTACACATGTTATTCATGACAAGTACACACATGTTATTCATGACAAGTAGACGTGTTATTCATGACAAGTAGACGTGTTATTCATGACAAGTAGACGTGTTATTCATGACAAGTACACGTTATTCATGACGAGTACACACGTTATTCATGACGAGTACACACGTTATTCATGACGAGTACACACGTTATTCATGACAAGTACACACGTTATTCATGACAAGTACACACGTTATTCATGACAAGTACACATGTTATTCATGACAAGTACACGTGTTATTCATGACAAGTACACACATTATTCATGACAAGTACACACGTTATTCATGACAAGTACACATGTTATTCATGACAAGTACACGTGTTATTCATGACAAGTACACGTGTTATTCATGACAAGTACACATGTTATTCATGACAAGTAGACGTGTTATTCATGACAAGTACACGTTATTCATGACGAGTACACACGTTATTCATGACAAGTACACACATGTTATTCATGACAAGTACACATGTTATTCATGACAAGTACACATGTTATTCATGACAAGTACACATGTTATTCATGACAAGTACACATGTTATTCATGACAAGTACACATGTTATTCATGACAAGTACACATGTTATTCATGACAAGTAGACGTGTTATTCATGACAAGTACACGTTATTCATGACGAGTACACACGTTATTCATGACAAGTAGACGTGTTATTCATGACAAGTACACGTTATTCATGACGAGTACACACGTTATTCATGACAAGTACACACATGTTATTCATGACAAGTACACACGTTATTCATGACAAGTACACACGTTATTCATGACAAGTAGACGTGTTATTCATGACGAGTACACGTTATTCATGACGAGTACACACGTTATTCATGACGAGTACGCATGTTATTCATGACAAGTACGCATGTTATTCATGACAAGTACACACATTATTCATGACAAGTACACACGTTATTCATGACAAGTACACATGTTATTCATGACAAGTACACATGTTATTCATGACAAGTACACACATGTTATTCATGACAAGTACACGTGTTATTCATGACAAGTACACATGTTATTCATGACAAGTACACATGTTATTCATGACAAGTACACATGTTATTCATGACAAGTACACATGTTATTCATGACAAGTACACATGTTATTCATGACAAGTACACATGTTATTCATGACAAGTACACATGTTATTCATGACAAGTACACATGTTATTCATGACAAGTACACACATGTTATTCATGACAAGTAGACGTGTTATTCATGACAAGTAGACGTGTTATTCATGACAAGTAGACGTGTTATTCATGACAAGTACACGTTATTCATGACGAGTACACACGTTATTCATGACGAGTACACACGTTATTCATGACGAGTACACACGTTATTCATGACAAGTACACACGTTATTCATGACAAGTACACATGTTATTCATGACAAGTACACATGTTATTCATGACAAGTACACGTGTTATTCATGACAAGTACACACATTATTCATGACAAGTACACATGTTATTCATGACAAGTACACATGTTATTCATGACAAGTACACGTGTTATTCATGACAAGTACACGTGTTATTCATGACAAGTACACGTGTTATTCATGACAAGTACACATGTTATTCATGACAAGTAGACGTGTTATTCATGACAAGTACACGTTATTCATGACGAGTACACACGTTATTCATGACAAGTACACACATGTTATTCATGACAAGTACACACGTTATTCATGACAAGTAGACGTGTTATTCATGACAAGTACACGTTATTCATGACGAGTACACACGTTATTCATGACAAGTACACACGTTATTCATGACAAGTAGACGTGTTATTCATGACAAGTACATGTTATTCATGACAAGTACACGTGTTATTCATGACAAGTACACATGTTATTCATGACAAGTAGACGTGTTATTCATGACAAGTACACGTTATTCATGACGAGTACACACGTTATTCATGACAAGTACGCATGTTGTTCATGACAAGTACACATATTGTTCATGACAAGTACACACGTTATTCATGACAAGTACACATGTTATTCATGACAAGTACACACGTTATTCATGACAAGTGTGAACTGGGCATACATTTTTTTAATGCATTTTTATTTTGTACTCGTCTTAATCTTTACTTGTCTTTAAAAGCCTAACCAGGGAGGAGGGTTGACTTGTGTACTTTGACATGGCTTACCTATGGGTAACAATGTTTACTGTCCAAGACTAGATCCATACATGTTCTCCTAGGACACAAGACTTAATATTAATTCTAGAAGAATACAATAGCACTGTGAGACTATTGTGTTGCTCATTTAGACTACCCATCTGGATATGGACCTGGTGAAGTCAAACATTCCAAGAATATCATTGGCTCAGCCAAGGGTAAGTCCAGCAATAATATATATCATGATGTATGAACGTGTAAATGACTTAGTTGTGCTGTTACATGATGATGTATGAACGTGTAAATGACTTAGTTGTGCTGTTACATGATGATGTATGAACGTGTAAATGACTTAGTTGTGCTGTTACATGATGACGTGTGAACGTGTAAATGACTTAGTTGTGCTGTTACATGATGATGTATGAACGTGTAAATGACTTAGTTGTGCTGTTACATGATGATGTGTGAACGTGTAAATGACTTAGTTGTGCTGTTACATGATGATTTGTGAACGTGTAAATGACTTAGTTGTGCTGTTACATGATGACGTGTGAACGTGTAAATGACTTAGTTGTGCTGTTACATGGTGATGTGTGAACGTGTAAATGACTTAGTTGTGCTGTTACATGGTGATGTATGAACGTGTAAATGACTTAGTTGTGCTGTTACATGATGATGTATGAACGTGTAAATGACTTAGTTGTGCTGTTACATGATGATGTATGAACGTGTAAATGACTTAGTTGTGCTGTTACATGATGATGTGTGAACGTGTAAATGACTTAGTTGGGCTGTTACATGGTGATGTGAACGTGTAAATGACTTAGTTGGGCTGTTACATGGTGATGTATGAACGTGTAAATGACTTAGTTGTGCTGTTACATGGTGATGTACGAACGTGTAAATGACTTAGTTGGGCTGTTACATGGTGATGTACGAACGTGTAAATGACTCAGTTGGGCTGTTACATGGTGATGTACGAACGTGTAAATGACTTAGTTGTGCTGTTACATGATGATGTGTGAACGTGTAAATGACTTAGTTGGGCTTTTACATGATGATGTATGAACGTGTAAATGACTTAGTTGTGCTGTTACATGGTGATGTACGAACGTGTAAATGACTTAGTTGGGCTGTTACATGGTGATGTACGAACGTGTAAATGACTCAGTTGGGCTGTTACATGGTGATGTACGAACGTGTAAATGACTTAGTTGTGCTGTTACATGATGATGTGTGAACGTGTAAATGACTTAGTTGGGCTTTTACATGGTGATGTACGAACGTGTAAATGACTTAGTTGGGCTGTTACATGGTGATGTGTGAACGTGTAAATGACTCAGTTGGGCTGTTACATGGTGATGTACGAACGTGTAAATGACTTAGTTGGGCTGTTACATGGTGATGTACGAACGTGTAAATGACTTAGTTGGGCTTTTACATGGTGATGTACGAACGTGTAAATGACTTAGTTGTGCTGTTACATGGTGATGTGTGAACGTGTAAATGACTTAGTTGTGCTGTTACATGATGATGTATGAACGTGTAAATGACTTAGTTGTGCTGTTGCTCCACAGATGTCATTCTGAACATGGTCACTAATATTGCTGTCAATGTTCTCGGGGGCAACTCAGAGATGCAAGGTTTGTGTAGCATGAATATTGACATCTACTGTACATTCCACTGTTACAACTACATGATTGTTACAACTACATGCTGCTCTAGTATGGAGCAATACATCAATACTTTGTCCTCATTGCACTGCACTGTCCATGCAGTGATACTGTACTTCTTCTTCTTTGTGTTGGCCAGGAAACATTTCATCCCAGGATGGAAGTCATGTGACCACTCCAACTCCCACCACAGACCCAACTACCATGTGAGTCACAAGTCCTATTTGCTCTACCTACTGTACTATACAGTACAAGACCCACCTACTACATTTTGCACTAAAAATATATATTTACATATATTAGCCACACCAGACTATAAGCCGCAGATATATACTTTGTGAAATGACTTAGAATGGTGTCTGTAACACAGCAGTAAACAAATAAAATGAAGTCTAGCTCTCCAATCAACTAAACAGACTCAATAAGAGGAGTTAACTCCTAGCTAGCTCTCAATCAACTAAACAGACTCAATAAGAGGAGTTAACTCCTAGCTAGCTCTCCAATCAGCTAAACAGACTCAATAAGAGGAGTTAACTCCTAGCTAGCTCTCCAATCAGCTAAACAGACTCAATAAGAGGAGTTAACTCCTAGCTAGCTCTCAATCAACTAAACAGACTCAATAAGAGGAGTTAACTCCTAGCTAGCTCTCCAATCAGCTAAACAGACTCAATAAGAGGAGTTAACTCCTAGCTAGCTCTCCAATCAGCTAAACAGACTCAATAAGAGGAGTTAACTCCTAGCTAGCTCTCCAATCAGCTAAACAGACTCAATAAGAGGAGTTAACTCCTAGCTAGCTCTCCAATCAGCTAAACAAACTCAATAAGAGGAGTTAACTCCTAGCTAGCTCTCCAATCAACTAAACAGACTCAATAAGAGGAGTTAACTCCTACCTAGATCTCCAATCAACTAAACAGACTCAATAAGAGGAGTTAACTCCTAGCTAGCTCTCCAATCAACTAAACAGACTCAATAAGAGGAGTTAACTCCTAGCTAGCTCTCCAATCAGCTAAACAGACTCAATAAGAGGAGTTAACTCCTAGCTAGCTCTCCAATCAGCTAAACAGACTCAATAAGAGGAGTTAACTCCTAACTACCTCTCCAATCAGCTAAACAGACTCAATAAGAGGAGTTAACTCCTAGCTAGCTCTCCAATCAACTAAACAGACTCAATAAGAGGAGTTAACTCCTAACTAGCTCTCCAATCAGCTAAACAGACTCAATAAGAGGAGTTAACTCCTAGCTAGCTCTCCAATCAGCTAAACAGACTCAATAAGAGGAGTTAACTCCTAGCTAGCTCTCCAATCAGCGAAACAGACTCAATAAGAGGAATTAACTCCTAGCTAGCTCTCCAATCAACTAAACAGACTCAATAAGAGGAGTTAACTCCTAACTAGCTCTCCAATCAGCTAAACAGACTCAATAAGAGGAGTTAACTCCTAGCTAGCTCTCCAATCAGCTAAACAGACTCAATAAGAGGAGTTAACTCCTAACTAGCTCTCCAATCAGCTAAACAGACTCAATAAGAGGAGTTAACTCCTAGCTAGCTCTCCAATCAGCTAAACAGACTCAATAACTCCACGGTGACGTTTTGGTGAATTTACTGAGGAATTAGTGAAAGTGAAACAACAAAAAGAATGTAAGTTAATAAAACTAACACAGACACTCGTAAACGTGTTATTATATTAGCTAATGCTAACAACACTAGCTTGATTACATTACGATAGCAGGTAGAAATATGCAACAGACATCACATATGGGACACTTTAGTAAGTAAGAATAGTTGTAGTTATATTGTAAAACGTACACATGTTGTGGGTGGTTGTACTTCCAGTTTAAAGGCCTACTGAAATGATTTTTTTTTATTTAAACGGGGATAGCAGATCCATTCTATGTGTCATACTTGATCATTTTGCGATACTGCCATATTTTTGCTGAAAGGATTCAGTATAGAACAACGTCGATAAAGTTCGCAACTATTGGTCTCTGATAAAAAAAAACCTTGCCCCTACCGGAAGTAGCGTGACGTTGGCAGTTGTTCACTCCCTCATATTTTCCTATTGTTTTCAATGCAGCTAGAGCTATTCGGACCATTACCCCATTAATTTGAGCGAGGATGAAAGATTCGTGGATGAGGAACGTTAGAGTGACGGATTAGAATGCAGTGAAATACATATTTTTTTTCGCTCTGACCGTAACTTAGGTACAAGCTGGCTCATTGGATTCCACACTCTCTCCTTTTTCTATTGTGGATCACGGATTTGTATTTTAAACCACCTCGGATACCATATCCTCTTGAAAATGAGAGTCGAGAACGCGAAATGAACATTCAGTGCCTTTTATCTCCACGACAATACATCGACGAAGCTCGAGCTAGCGTGATAGCATCTGTCTCAAATGCAGATACAAACAAAATAAATAAATCCCTGACTGGAAGGATAGACAGAAGATCAACAATACTATTAAACCATGGACATGTAACTACACGGTTAATAGATCTCAGCCTGGCAAAGCTTAACAATGCTGTTGCTAACGACGCTAAGGCTGACTTAGCGACTTAGCAACCGGACCTCACAGAGTTATGATAAAAACATTAGCGCTCCACCTACGCCAGCCAGCCATCATCTGCCCAGCTCATCAAAACCCGTGCTCACCTGCGTTCCAGCGATCAACGGCGCGACGAAGGACTTCACCCGATCATCCGTGCGGTGGCCGGTTAGCATCGGCTAGCGCGTCTGCTATCCAAGTGAGTAATCCTGGTTGTGTTGCTACAGCCAGCCGCTATACACCGACCCACCTACAACGTTCTTCTTTGCAGTCTCCATTGTTCATTAAACAAATTGCAAAAGATTCACCAACACAGATGTCCAGAATACTGTGGAATTATGAAATGAAAACAGAGCTTTTTTGTATTGTATTCAATACTTCCGGTTCAATGATTGACGTCACGCGCATACTCATCCTCCGAAGGCTTTTTCAACCGGAAGTGTGGCGAGAATTTTAAAATGTCACTTTATAAGTTAACCCGGCCGTATTGGGTTAACTACTAGCGACCACGCAGTCTGATAGTTTATATATCAATGATGAAATCTTAACATTGCAACACATGCCAATACGGCCGGGTTAACTTATAAAGGGACATTTTAAAATTCTCGCCACATTTCCGGTTGAAAATCTCCTTTGGATATGATTTATGCGCGTGACGTCATAAAATGCACGGAAGTGTTTGGGCTCTATTGGACACAATACACAAAGCTCTGTTTTGTTCGACAAAATTCCACAGTATTCTGGACATCTGTGTTGGTGAATCTTTTGCAATTTGTTTAATGAACAATGGAGGCTGCAAAGAAGAACGTTGTAGGTGGGATCGATCGATGTCTTAGCGGCTAAGTACAATACTTACAGCAATACAACAAGGACTACTTACCCTGATAGAAGACGCCTAGCTGATGCTTGCCGCCAAACCCACGGATGAAGTCCTTCGTCGCGCCGTTGATCGCTGGAACGCAGGTGAGCACGGCTGTTGATGGGAAGATGAGGGCTGGCTGGCGTAGGTGGAGCGCTAATGTTTTATCATAGTTCTGTGAGTTCCAGTTGCTAAGTTGCTAAATTAGCCTTAACGTCGTTAGCAACAGCATTGTTAAGCCTTACCAGGCTGAGAATTTTTAACCGTGTAGTTACATGTACATGGTTTAATAGTATTGTTGGTCTTCTGTCTATCCTTCCAGTCAGGGGTTTATTTATTTTGTTTCTATCTTCATTTGAGAACGATGCTAGCACGTTAGCTAAGTAGCTAAGTGTGTCACCGATGTATTGTCTTGGAGATAAAAGTCACTTTAAATGTCCATTTCGCGTGCTCGACTCTCATTTTCAAGAGGATATAGTATCCGAGGTGGTTTAAAATACAAATCCGTGATACACAATAGAAAAAGGAGAGAGTACATAGTTCTGTGAGTTCCGGTTGCTAAGTTGCTAAATTAGCCTTAGCGTCGTTAGCAACAGCATTGTTAAGCCTTACCAGGCTGAGAATTTTCAACCGTGTAGTTACATGTACATGGTTTAATAGTATTTTTGCTCTTCTGTCTATCCTTCCAGTCAGGGGTTTATTTATTTTGTTTCTATCTTCATTTGACAACGATGCTAGCACGTTAGCTCAGTAGCTAAGTGTGTCACCGATGTATTGTCTTGGAGATAAAAGTCACTTTAAATGTCCATTTCGCGTGCTCGACTCTCATTTTCAAGAGGATATAGTATCCGAGGTGGTTTGAAATACAAATCCGTGATACACAATAGAAAAAGGAGAGAGTACATAGTTCTGTGAGTTCCGGCTGCTAAGTTGCTAAATTAGCCTTAGCGTCGTTAGCAACAGCATTGTTAAGCCTTACCAGGCTGAGAATTTTTAACCGTGTAGTTACATGTCCATGGTTTAATAGTATTTTTGCTCTTCTGTCTATCCTTCCAGTCAGGGGTTTATTTATTTTGTTTCTATCTTCATTTGAGAACGATGCTAGCACGTTAGCTCAGTAGCTAAGTGTGTCACCGATGTATTGTCGTGGAGATAAAAGTCACTTTAAATGTCCATTTCGCGTGCTCGACTCTCATTTTCAAGAGGATATAGTATCCGAGGTGGTTTAAAATACAAATCTGTGATCTACAATAGAAAAAGGAGAGCGTGTGGAATCCAATGAGCCAGCTTGTACCTAAGTTACGGTCAGAGCAAAAAAAGATACGTCCATCACTGTCTCTCAAGTCCTTCACTGTAACGTTCCTCATCTACGAATCTTTCATCCTCGCTCAAATTAATGGGGTAATCGTCACTTTCTCGGTCCGAATCTCTCTCGCTCCATTGTAAACAACGGGGAATTGTGAGGAATACTAGCTCCTGTGACGTCACTTTTTTTATCAGCGAGCAAAAGTTGCAAACTTTATCGTCAATTTTCTCTACTAAATCCTTTCAGCAAAAATATGGCAATATCGCGAAATGATCAAGTATGACACATAGAATGGATCTGCTATTCCCGTTTAAATAAAAAAAAAATCATTTCAGTAGGCCTTTAAGGCATTAAAAGGGAAAGTACATTTTGAACTCACAGCACCTGAAGTGAGTGAACGTGTGTAAAAGATGGCGCCGCAGCACAAACAACAACACGTCTGCTTGGGTTGAATGGCGACTACTGCACAGCAAACATTATGGCTGTTGGCGTAGGAAAGAAGTATGCGTTTATTTAGCTGATGATTAATACTGCTCTTTCTTGTAGTCCTGAGTTGGAGGAGGCAGCCATGTCTCCAGATGTGCTCATCACTGAACCTTCAGCTCTTCCTGACAATATGAAGGAGCAGATTGTCATCCCTTTGGAGTCGGAGGAAGAGGAATCCATCATCTCCACAATAACCCTTTTGGAGAAAGAGGAGGAGTTGGATGAAGAGCGGGAGGAAGATGTCTCTTGTTGCTGTGCAGACTCCCTCCAGGAGTATCTGCAGCAGCAGTGTTTGCTGCTCCTCTGCAGGACAACAACACTGCCCTCTGAAGACAAACATCAGCCCCGTGAAGAAGAAGAAGAAGAAGAAGAAGAAGAAGAAGCTCCTGCCAGGGAGGCAGGAAGTGGAGCCAGCCAGACTGTCACAGAATCTCACGAGCACTCCATGACCCAGCTGGAGCCCAGCCTCAGTCTGCTAGAAACACCCTGTGTCAGCTCAGAAGAAGTTCCACTGCCTCTCAGCACCACAGTACAAGTCACTTGTGAGCCCATGCTGAAGGACATGGCTGAAGAGGATCATCTTGTCCAGCCTGAAGATGTTCCTGACACTGAGCCTCCGCACACACTCCCAGACTTCAGAAGCCAGGACCTCACAGAAGACTTCTCTTCCACCAACCTCTCGGACATGTACGCCGAGCCTCCTAACGGCACGGAGCAGAACCTGCTGCACGGCTCCAGCCAGAAGGAGTCCGTGTTCATGCGACTCAACAACCGCATCAAGGCCCTGGAGACCAACATGTCCCTCAGCGGACGCTACCTGGAGCAGCTCAGCCAGAGGTGAGGAACCTCAGGGGGGGAAGTTGTGGCATCTTCTCATGTGTCTCCTTCACGCTCAGATATCGTAAGCAGATGGAGGAGATGCAGAAGGCCTTCAACCAAACCATCATCAAACTGCAGAACACTTCCACAATTGCAGAGGAGCAGGTGAGTGCATCCTGGATGTGTTGTATTCATTATCATTCATCATCCAAGATGTGTTGTATTCATTATCATTCATCATCCTGGATGTGTTGTATCATTTATGATTCATCATCCTGGATGTGTTGTATTCATTATCATTCATCATCCTGGATGTGTTGTATTCACTATCATTCATCATCCTGGATGTGTTGTATTCACTATCATTCATCATCCTGGATGTGTTGTATTCATTATCATTCATCATCCTGGATGTGTTGTATTCATTATCATTCATCATCCTGGATGTGTTGTATTCACTATCATTCATCATCCTGGATGTGTTGTATTCACTATCATTCATCATCCTGGATGTGTTGTATTCATTATCATTCATCATCCTGGATGTGTTGTATTCATTATCATTCATCATCCTGGATGTGTTGTATTCATTATTCTTTATCATCCTGGATGTGTTGTATTCACTATCATTCATCATCCTGGATGTGTTGTATTCATTATCATTCATCATCCTGGATGTGTTGTATTCATTATCATTCATCATCCTGGATGCGTTGTATTCACTATCATTCATCATCCTGGATGTGTTGTATTCATTATCATTCATCATCCTGGATGTGTTGTATTCACTATCATTCATCATCCTGGATGTGTTGTATTCACTATCATTCATCATCCTGGATGTGTTGTATTCATTATCATTCATCATCCTGGATGTGTTGTATTCACTATCATTCATCATCCTGGATGTGTTGTATTCACTATCATTCATCATCCTGGATGTGTTGTATTCACTATCATTCATCATCCTGGATGTGTTGTATTCACTATCATTCATCATCCTGGATGTGTTGTATTCACTATCATTCACCATCCTGGATGTGTTGTATTCACTATCATTCATCATCCTGGATGTGTTGTATTCATTATCATTCATCATCCTGGATGTGTTGTATTCATTATTCTTCATCATCCTGGATGTGTTGTATTCATTATCATTCATCATCCTGGATGTGTTGTATTCATTATCATTCATCATCCTGGATGTGTTGTATCATTTATTCTTCATCATGTTGCAGGACCATTCTGGATGTGTTGTATTCACTTTTCTTCATCATTCTGGATGTTTTGTATTCATTATCATTCATCATTCTGGATGTGTTGTATTAATGATGCTTCATGATGTTGCAGGACCATCCTGGATGTGTTGTATTAATTATAATTCATGATGTTGCAGAACCATCCTGGATGTGTTGTATTAATGATGCTTCATGATGTTGCAGGACCATCCTGGATGTGTTGTATTAATGATTGTTCATGATGTTGCAGGACCATCCTGGATGTGTTGTATTAATGATTGTTCATGATGTTGCAGGACCATCCTGGATGTGTTGTATTAATGATTGTTCATGATGTTGCAGGACCATCCTGGATGTGTTGTATTAATGATTGTTCATGATGTTGCAGGACCATCCTGGATGTGTTGTATTAATGATTGTTCATGATGTTGCAGGACCATCCTGGATGTGTTGTATTAATGATTGTTCATGATGTTGCAGGACCATCCTGGATGTGTTGTATTAATGATTGTTCATGATGTTGCAGGACCATCCTGGATGTGTTGTATTAATGATTGTTCATGATGTTGCAGGACCATCCTGGATGTGTTGTATTAATGATTGTTCATGATGTTGCAGGACCATCCTGGATGTGTTGTATTAATGATTGTTCATGATGTTGCAGGACCATCCTGGATGTGTTGTATTAATGATTGTTCATGATGTTGCAGGACCAGCGTCAGACTGAGTCCATCCACTTGCTGCAAGAGCAGCTGCACAACATGACTCACATGGTTGTCAACCTGTCCGTCACACTCAGCCAGCTGCACAACCAGGTAGAGCATTTGCTGCCGTCTACTTGCAGTACCCAGTAACAAATGTGTCTGCATCATTCAACTGTCTCAAGTGATCAATTCATGAATGATTGTGAAATTACCACTCCACTTCAATCGAATGAAAGACGGCATTAGTCCAGAAATGAGTAGGTTTGTGTTCCTCATACCTACATGACTGTGAGTCATCTCACCTGATCATACCTACATGACTGTGAGTCATCTCACCTGATCATACCTACATGACTGTGAGTCATCTCACCTGATCATACCTACATGACTGTGAGTCATCTCACCTGATCATACCTACATGACTGTGAGTCATCTCACCTGATCATACCTACATGACTGTGAGTCATCTCACCTGATCATACCTACATGACTGTGAGTCATCTTACCTGATCATACCTACATGACTGTGAGTCATCTCACCTGATCATACCTACATGACTGTGAGTCATCTTACCTGATCATACCTACATGACTGTCAGTCATCTCACCTGATCATACCTACATGACTGTGAGTCATCTCACCTGATCATACCTACATGACTGTGAGTCATCTCACCTGATCATACCTACATGACTGTGAGTCATCTCACCTGATCATACCTACATGACTGTGAGTCATTTCACCTGATCATACCTACGTGACTGTGAGTCATCTCACCTGATCATACCTACATGACTGTGAGTCATCTCACCTGATCATACCTACATGACTGTGAGTCATTTCACCTGATCATACCTACATGACTGTGAGTCATTTCACCTGATCATACCTACATGACTGTGAGTCATCTCACCTGATCATACCGACATGACTGTGAGTCATTTCACCTGATCATACCTACATGACTGTGAGTCATCTCACCTGATCATACCGACATGACTGTGAGTCATTTCACCTGATCATACCGACATGACTGTGAGTCATTTCACCTGATCATACCTACATGACTGTGAGTCATCTCACCTGATCATACCGACATGACTGTGAGTCATTTCACCTGATCATACCTACATGACTGTGAGTCATCTCACCTGATCATACCGACATGACTGAGTCATTTCACCTGATCATACCGACATGACTGTGAGTCATCTCACCTGATCATACCGACATGACTGTGAGTCATTTCACCTGATCATACCTACATGACTGTGAGTCATTTCACCTGATCATACCGACATGACTGTGAGTCATCTCACCTGATCATACCTACATGACTGTGAGTCATTTCACCTGATCATACCGACATGACTGTGAGTCATTTCACCTGATCATACCTACATGACTGTGAGTCATTTCACCTGATCATACCGACATGACTGTGAGTCATTTCACCTGATCATACCTACATGACTGTGAGTCATTTCACCTGATCATACCTACATGACTGTGAGTCATTTCACCTGATCATACCTACATGACTGTGAGTCATTTCACCTGATCATACCTACATGACTGTGAGTCATTTCACCTGATCATACCTACATGACTGTGAGTCATTTCACCTGATCATACCTACATGACTGTCAGTCATTTCACCTGATCATACCTACATGACTGTGAGTCATTTCACCTGATCATACCTACGTGACTGTGAGTCATTTCACCTGATCATACCTACGTGACTGTGAGTCATTTCACCTGATCATACCTACGTGACTGTGAGTCATTTCACCTGATCATACCTACATGACTGTGAGTCATTTCACCTGATCATACCTACATGACTGTGAGTCATTTCACCTGATCATACCTACGTGACTGTGAGTCATTTCACCTGATCATACCTACATGACTGTGAGTCATTTCACCTGATCATACCTACATGACTGTGAGTCATTTCACCTGATCATACCTACATGACTGTGAGTCATTTCACCTGATCATACCTACATGACTGTCAGTCATTTCACCTGATCATACCTACATGACTGTCAGTCATTTCACCTGATCATACCTACATGACTGTGAGTCATTTCACCTGATCATACCTACATGACTGTGAGTCATTTCACCTGATCATACCTACGTGACTGTGAGTCATTTCACCTGATCATACCTACGTGACTGTGAGTCATCTCACCTGATCATACCTACGTGACTGAGAGTCATTTCACCTGATCATACCTACATGACTGTGAGTCATTTCACCTGATCATACCTACATGACTGTGAGTCATTTCACCTGATCATACCTACATGACTGTGAGTCATTTCACCTGATCATACCTACGTGACTGTGAGTCATTTCACCTGATCATACCTACGTGACTGTGAGTCATTTCACCTGATCATACCTACGTGACTGTGAGTCATTTCACCTGATCATACCTACGTGACTGTGAGTCATTTCACCTGATCATACCGACATGACTGTGAGTCATTTCACCTGATCATACCTACATGACTGTGAGTCATTTCACCTGATCATACCTACGTGACTGTGAGTCATTTCACCTGATCATACCTACGTGACTGTGAGTCATTTCACCTGATCATACCGACATGACTGTGAGTCATTTCACCTGATCATACCTACGTGACTGTGAGTCATTTCACCTGATCATACCTACATGACTGTGAGTCATTTCACCTGATCATACCTACGTGACTGTGAGTCATTTCACCTGATCATACCTACATGACTGTGAGTCATTTCACCTGATCATACCTACATGACTGTGAGTCATCTCACCTGATCATACCGACATGACTGTGAGTCATTTCACCTGATCATACCTACGTGACTGTGAGTCATCTCACCTGATCATACCTACATGACTGTGAGTCATTTCACCTGATCATACCTACGTGACTGTGAGTCATCTCACCTGATCATACCTACATGACTGTGAGTCATCTCACCTGATCATACCTACATGACTGTGAGTCATTTCACCTGATCATACCTACATGACTGTGAGTCATTTCACCTGATCATACCTACATGACTGTGAGTCATCTCACCTGATCATACCGACATGACTGTGAGTCATTTCACCTGATCATACCTACATGACTGTGAGTCATCTCACCTGATCATACCGACATGACTGTGAGTCATTTCACCTGATCATACCGACATGACTGTGAGTCATTTCACCTGATCATACCTACATGACTGTGAGTCATCTCACCTGATCATACCGACATGGCTGTGAGTCATTTCACCTGATCATACCTACATGACTGTGAGTCATCTCACCTGATCATACCGACATGACTGAGTCATTTCACCTGATCATACCGACATGACTGTGAGTCATTTCACCTGATCATACCTACATGACTGTGAGTCATTTCACCTGATCATACCTACATGACTGTGAGTCATCTCACCTGATCATACCGACATGACTGTGAGTCATTTCACCTGATCATACCTACATGACTGTGAGTCATCTCACCTGATCATACCGACATGACTGTGAGTCATTTCACCTGATCATACCTACATGACTGTGAGTCATTTCACCTGATCATACCTACATGACTGTGAGTCATCTCACCTGATCATACCGACATGACTGTGAGTCATTTCACCTGATCATACCTACATGACTGTGAGTCATCTCACCTGATCATACCGACATGACTGTGAGTCATTTCACCTGATCATACCTACATGACTGTGAGTCATCTCACCTGATCATACCGACATGACTGAGTCATTTCACCTGATCATACCTACATGACTGTGAGTCATCTCACCTGATCATACCGACATGACTGTGAGTCATTTCACCTGATCATACCTACATGACTGTGAGTCATTTCACCTGATCATACCGACATGACTGTGAGTCATCTCACCTGATCATACCTACATGACTGTGAGTCATTTCACCTGATCATACCGACATGACTGTGAGTCATTTCACCTGATCATACCTACATGACTGTGAGTCATTTCACCTGATCATACCGACATGACTGTGAGTCATTTCACCTGATCATACCTACATGACTGTGAGTCATTTCACCTGATCATACCTACATGACTGTGAGTCATTTCACCTGATCATACCTACATGACTGTGAGTCATTTCACCTGATCATACCTACATGACTGTGAGTCATTTCACCTGATCATACCTACATGACTGTGAGTCATTTCACCTGATCATACCTACATGACTGTCAGTCATTTCACCTGATCATACCTACATGACTGTGAGTCATTTCACCTGATCATACCTACGTGACTGTGAGTCATTTCACCTGATCATACCTACGTGACTGTGAGTCATTTCACCTGATCATACCTACGTGACTGTGAGTCATTTCACCTGATCATACCTACATGACTGTGAGTCATTTCACCTGATCATACCTACATGACTGTGAGTCATTTCACCTGATCATACCTACGTGACTGTGAGTCATTTCACCTGATCATACCTACATGACTGTGAGTCATTTCACCTGATCATACCTACATGACTGTGAGTCATTTCACCTGATCATACCTACATGACTGTGAGTCATTTCACCTGATCATACCTACATGACTGTCAGTCATTTCACCTGATCATACCTACATGACTGTGAGTCATTTCACCTGATCATACCTACGTGACTGTGAGTCATCTCACCTGATCATACCTACGTGACTGAGAGTCATTTCACCTGATCATACCTACATGACTGTGAGTCATTTCACCTGATCATACCTACATGACTGTGAGTCATTTCACCTGATCATACCTACGTGACTGTGAGTCATTTCACCTGATCATACCTACATGACTGTGAGTCATTTCACCTGATCATACCTACATGACTGTGAGTCATTTCACCTGATCATACCTACGTGACTGTGAGTCATTTCACCTGATCATACCTACGTGACTGTGAGTCATTTCACCTGATCATACCTACGTGACTGTGAGTCATTTCACCTGATCATACCTACGTGACTGTGAGTCATTTCACCTGATCATACCGACATGACTGTGAGTCATTTCACCTGATCATACCTACATGACTGTGAGTCATTTCACCTGATCATACCTACGTGACTGTGAGTCATTTCACCTGATCATACCTACGTGACTGTGAGTCATTTCACCTGATCATACCGACATGACTGTGAGTCATTTCACCTGATCATACCTACGTGACTGTGAGTCATTTCACCTGATCATACCTACATGACTGTGAGTCATCTCACCTGATCATACCGACATGACTGTGAGTCATTTCACCTGATCATACCTACATGACTGTGAGTCATTTCACCTGATCATACCTACGTGACTGTGAGTCATTTCACCTGATCATACCTACGTGACTGTGAGTCATTTCACCTGATCATACCGACATGACTGTGAGTCATTTCACCTGATCATACCTACGTGACTGTGAGTCATTTCACCTGATCATACCGACATGACTGTGAGTCATTTCACCTGATCATACCTACGTGACTGTGAGTCATTTCACCTGATCATACCTACATGACTGTGAGTCATCTCACCTGATCATACCGACATGACTGTGAGTCATTTCACCTGATCATACCTACGTGACTGTGAGTCATTTCACCTGATCATACCTACATGACTGTGAGTCATTTCACCTGATCATACCTACGTGACTGTGAGTCATTTCACCTGATCATACCGACATGACTGTGAGTCATCTCACCTGATCATACCTACATGACTGTGAGTCATTTCACCTGATCATACCTACGTGACTGTGAGTCATCTCACCTGATCATACCGACATGACTGTGAGTCATTTCACCTGATCATACCTACATGACTGTGAGTCATTTCACCTGATCATACCGACATGACTGTGAGTCATCTCACCTGATCATACCTACATGACTGTGAGTCATTTCACCTGATCATACCGACATGACTGTGAGTCATTTCACCTGATCATACCTACATGACTGTGAGTCATTTCACCTGATCATACCGACATGACTGTGAGTCATTTCACCTGATCATACCTACATGACTGTGAGTCATTTCACCTGATCATACCTACATGACTGTGAGTCATTTCACCTGATCATACCTACATGACTGTGAGTCATTTCACCTGATCATACCTACATGACTGTGAGTCATTTCACCTGATCATACCTACATGACTGTGAGTCATTTCACCTGATCATACCTACATGACTGTCAGTCATTTCACCTGATCATACCTACATGACTGTGAGTCATTTCACCTGATCATACCTACGTGACTGTGAGTCATTTCACCTGATCATACCTACGTGACTGTGAGTCATTTCACCTGATCATACCTACGTGACTGTGAGTCATTTCACCTGATCATACCTACATGACTGTGAGTCATTTCACCTGATCATACCTACATGACTGTGAGTCATTTCACCTGATCATACCTACGTGACTGTGAGTCATTTCACCTGATCATACCTACATGACTGTGAGTCATTTCACCTGATCATACCTACATGACTGTGAGTCATTTCACCTGATCATACCTACATGACTGTGAGTCATTTCACCTGATCATACCTACATGACTGTCAGTCATTTCACCTGATCATACCTACATGACTGTCAGTCATTTCACCTGATCATACCTACATGACTGTGAGTCATTTCACCTGATCATACCTACATGACTGTGAGTCATTTCACCTGATCATACCTACGTGACTGTGAGTCATTTCACCTGATCATACCTACGTGACTGTGAGTCATCTCACCTGATCATACCTACGTGACTGAGAGTCATTTCACCTGATCATACCTACATGACTGTGAGTCATTTCACCTGATCATACCTACATGACTGTGAGTCATTTCACCTGATCATACCTACGTGACTGTGAGTCATTTCACCTGATCATACCTACATGACTGTGAGTCATTTCACCTGATCATACCTACATGACTGTGAGTCATTTCACCTGATCATACCTACGTGACTGTGAGTCATTTCACCTGATCATACCTACGTGACTGTGAGTCATTTCACCTGATCATACCTACGTGACTGTGAGTCATTTCACCTGATCATACCTACGTGACTGTGAGTCATTTCACCTGATCATACCGACATGACTGTGAGTCATTTCACCTGATCATACCTACATGACTGTGAGTCATTTCACCTGATCATACCTACGTGACTGTGAGTCATTTCACCTGATCATACCTACATGACTGTGAGTCATCTCACCTGATCATACCGACATGACTGTGAGTCATTTCACCTGATCATACCTACATGACTGTGAGTCATTTCACCTGATCATACCTACGTGACTGTGAGTCATTTCACCTGATCATACCTACGTGACTGTGAGTCATTTCACCTGATCATACCGACATGACTGTGAGTCATTTCACCTGATCATACCTACGTGACTGTGAGTCATTTCACCTGATCATACCGACATGACTGTGAGTCATTTCACCTGATCATACCTACGTGACTGTGAGTCATTTCACCTGATCATACCTACATGACTGTGAGTCATCTCACCTGATCATACCGACATGACTGTGAGTCATTTCACCTGATCATACCTACGTGACTGTGAGTCATTTCACCTGATCATACCTACATGACTGTGAGTCATTTCACCTGATCATACCTACGTGACTGTGAGTCATTTCACCTGATCATACCGACATGACTGTGAGTCATCTCACCTGATCATACCTACATGACTGTGAGTCATTTCACCTGATCATACCTACATGACTGTGAGTCATTTCACCTGATCATACCTACGTGACTGTGAGTCATCTCACCTGATCATACCGACATGACTGTGAGTCATTTCACCTGATCATACCTACATGACTGTGAGTCATTTCACCTGATCATACCGACATGACTGTGAGTCATCTCACCTGATCATACCTACATGACTGTGAGTCATTTCACCTGATCATACCGACATGACTGTGAGTCATTTCACCTGATCATACCTACATGACTGTGAGTCATTTCACCTGATCATACCGACATGACTGTGAGTCATTTCACCTGATCATACCTACATGACTGTGAGTCATTTCACCTGATCATACCTACATGACTGTGAGTCATTTCACCTGATCATACCTACATGACTGTGAGTCATTTCACCTGATCATACCTACATGACTGTGAGTCATTTCACCTGATCATACCTACATGACTGTGAGTCATTTCACCTGATCATACCTACATGACTGTGAGTCATTTCACCTGATCATACCTACATGACTGTCAGTCATTTCACCTGATCATACCTACATGACTGTGAGTCATTTCACCTGATCATACCTACGTGACTGTGAGTCATTTCACCTGATCATACCTACGTGACTGTGAGTCATTTCACCTGATCATACCTACGTGACTGTGAGTCATTTCACCTGATCATACCTACATGACTGTGAGTCATTTCACCTGATCATACCTACATGACTGTGAGTCATTTCACCTGATCATACCTACGTGACTGTGAGTCATTTCACCTGATCATACCTACATGACTGTGAGTCATTTCACCTGATCATACCTACATGACTGTGAGTCATTTCACCTGATCATACCTACATGACTGTGAGTCATTTCACCTGATCATACCTACATGACTGTCAGTCATTTCACCTGATCATACCTACATGACTGTCAGTCATTTCACCTGATCATACCTACATGACTGTGAGTCATTTCACCTGATCATACCTACATGACTGTGAGTCATTTCACCTGATCATACCTACGTGACTGTGAGTCATTTCACCTGATCATACCTACGTGACTGTGAGTCATCTCACCTGATCATACCTACGTGACTGAGAGTCATTTCACCTGATCATACCTACATGACTGTGAGTCATTTCACCTGATCATACCTACATGACTGTGAGTCATTTCACCTGATCATACCTACGTGACTGTGAGTCATTTCACCTGATCATACCTACATGACTGTGAGTCATTTCACCTGATCATACCTACATGACTGTGAGTCATTTCACCTGATCATACCTACGTGACTGTGAGTCATTTCACCTGATCATACCTACGTGACTGTGAGTCATTTCACCTGATCATACCTACGTGACTGTGAGTCATTTCACCTGATCATACCTACGTGACTGTGAGTCATTTCACCTGATCATACCGACATGACTGTGAGTCATTTCACCTGATCATACCTACATGACTGTGAGTCATTTCACCTGATCATACCTACGTGACTGTGAGTCATTTCACCTGATCATACCTACGTGACTGTGAGTCATTTCACCTGATCATACCGACATGACTGTGAGTCATTTCACCTGATCATACCTACGTGACTGTGAGTCATTTCACCTGATCATACCTACATGACTGTGAGTCATCTCACCTGATCATACCGACATGACTGTGAGTCATTTCACCTGATCATACCTACATGACTGTGAGTCATTTCACCTGATCATACCTACGTGACTGTGAGTCATTTCACCTGATCATACCTACGTGACTGTGAGTCATTTCACCTGATCATACCGACATGACTGTGAGTCATTTCACCTGATCATACCTACGTGACTGTGAGTCATTTCACCTGATCATACCGACATGACTGTGAGTCATTTCACCTGATCATACCTACGTGACTGTGAGTCATTTCACCTGATCATACCTACATGACTGTGAGTCATCTCACCTGATCATACCGACATGACTGTGAGTCATTTCACCTGATCATACCTACGTGACTGTGAGTCATTTCACCTGATCATACCTACATGACTGTGAGTCATTTCACCTGATCATACCTACGTGACTGTGAGTCATTTCACCTGATCATACCGACATGACTGTGAGTCATCTCACCTGATCATACCTACATGACTGTGAGTCATTTCACCTGATCATACCTACATGACTGTGAGTCATTTCACCTGATCATACCTACGTGACTGTGAGTCATTTCACCTGATCATACCGACATGACTGTGAGTCATTTCACCTGATCATACCTACGTGACTGTGAGTCATTTCACCTGATCATACCGACATGACTGTGAGTCATTTCACCTGATCATACCTACGTGACTGTGAGTCATTTCACCTGATCATACCGACATGACTGTGAGTCATTTCACCTGATCATACCTACGTGACTGTGAGTCATTTCACCTGATCATACCTACGTGACTGTGAGTCATTTCACCTGATCATACCTACGTGACTGTGAGTCATTTCACCTGATCAAGCCTTTTCCAACATTCCACACCACTAAATACTTCAAGTGTGCATGAGGGTTGGTACTAATAAATCACTATCCTCCTTTTGAAATATACCACTTTCTTTTAATTAAAGGGGCAGTACGTACATCATACACCTGGTGACTTTGCTGCTTTTACAAGCAGTGGAGCATGTTCAGCAGTGCACACACACAGAGTACTTACAAGCAGACACAGTGTGTAGACAGAAAAGGGAGAATGGACGCATTTTGATGTAAAAAGTAAAGATAAAGGTGAAGTTATAACACTGAAACACCCTCAGGAAGAGATGCTTTAACACATGGCTAACATCCATCCACAGTGTTTTAGCTACTTCTAAATCACTAATCCTGGCCTCCATGGTGACAAATAAAGTAAGTTTCTTACAAGTATCATTATCACTGGAGGACAAGGAATATGTACATAAAAATATGTACATACAGCTAGCCTAAATAGCATGTTAGCATGGATTAGCTTGCAGTCATGCAGTGGCCAAACATGCCTGATTAGCACTACCAACAAGTCAAAGTTCACCTTTGTGCATTCACGTACAGCATAAAACGTTTGGTGGACAAAATGAGACAAAGAAGGAGTGGCATAAAACACGTCTTTCTGTGGCAGCGTCTGAGAAAGTTGTACATGTACACAAACTACGCTGAGTTCAAGGACCACCGACATGAGTAGGACAAAACGGTGCTGGCCACCTGCACAAAACATATATTTACCCCATCTTTTGAAGAAGTACTCCCAGTATAGACTCCAATATGGCTGTTGTCATACCATGTGACTTCACCTGGACGATGCAGGTGTGTGACAGGGAGGATGTGAAGATGCAGGTGTGTGCCAGGGAGGATGTAAAGATGCAGGTGTGTGCCAGGGAGGATGTAAAGATGCAGGTGTGTGCCAGGGAGGATGTAAAGATACAGGTGTGTGCCAGGGAGGATGTAAAGATACAGGTGTGTGCCAGGGAGGATGTAAAGATACAGGTGTGTGCCCACACAGGTGTGTGCCAGGGAGAAGTACCTTGCAGTGTGTGTGCTGCTGGCTGTGTGCGTCACCTTGCTGCTGTGTGCCAAGCGCTGCATCTCCATCGCTCCTCCTGCTGGACCACAGTTGCCCCCGGCAACCAGCTACACCTACTGTTGTCCTGACAGGTACACACTGATATCATCATCTTGTCTTCAGTCTGACTCCACCTCTTTCTCCTCTCATTAGGCACTTGACTTCCTGTCATGACTCCGCCCTCAAGAGGAGCGCCTCCTATCCACTCATCAACTCCTCACAGTCACACACCATTAAAGGTAGCACATGGTTCTTCTTTGCATGCCATGGCAGGACAATCACCCTCTTCTTTGTCTTGCAGGTGTGTTGCATGCCATGTCAGGACTATGACCCTCTTCTTTGTCTTGCAGGTGTGTTGCATGCCATGTCAGGACTATGACCCTCTTCTTTGTCTTGCAGGTGTGGAGAGTGTCCAAGCTGAGGAGAGTCCAGCTAACAGGAAGGTGTGTGACACACAACACTTCATATTCATACATTCTACTCCTACTGGACCTCATATTCATTCATTCATTTCATAGGGAAATGATAATACACCTACTGAGAAACACCCCCCCTCCCCCGCCCCCCCCTACATTTCGGTGCCACCTTGCTCTTTACCACAAGCAGATAGAACATCAAACACATGTGTAGTAATATTTATGTAATCATTGATGGGGAAATGATCGTCCAGGTGATGAGAGACAGACTCCCCCTCCCCAGTGGGGAGCAGATAGAACAGGGGTCGGCAACCTTTACCACTCAAAGAGCCATTTTGGCAAGTTTCACAAATTAAAGAAAGCAATGGGAGCCACAAAAAAAATTTTAAAATGAAAAACACTGCATACAAAGCTTAAATGCTTTGTGCTATGTTAACCAGTGGTCTCCGACACACGCACCGGCACGCACTTTAATGTGGAAATTTGATGTTAGTGCAGCCTGCGAGTTTTGAACTAATGGTGCTTGATTGCGTCATACTTGCCAACCCTCTCACTTTTCCCGGGAGACTCCCGAATATCAGAGCGTGATGACACTGCATTTGGCGCCCTCTACAGTCTGCCCTAACGGTGTACCTGCTCGACCACACGTAGAATGCAATTTCAGCTTGCTCACGTAAGAGACAGCAAGGCTACTAACTCAGCAGCCACACATCTTACACTGACGGTACCAATACCCAGAATCCCATGCAGCACTAACTCTTCCGCTCAACCAACGCACGGAGGGGGGGGTTGATGTGTGGGGGGATTTGGTGGTAGCGGGGGTGTATAATGTAGACCGGAAGAGTTAGGGCTGCATGGGATTCTGGGTAATGGTTGTGTTGTGTTTATGTTGTGTTACGGTGGGAAGTTCTCCAGAAATGTGTTTTTCATTCTTTTTTGGTGTGGGTTCACAGTGTGGCGCATATTTGTAACGTAACAATGTTAAAGTTGTTTGATACGGCTACCGTCAGTGTAAGCTGTGTGGCTGATGAGTAAGTATGCTTTGCTGTCTCCTGTGTGTGCAAGTAATAACAACATGCAACATGTGGCTGGACTGGCACGCTGTATGTAAATGCTATAGAGGACAATTACTGCAGTGCAATTAGGACACTCCCTTTACTTAGTAATTAGAGTGTAAATAGGATTATTTTTTCCCTGGGAGTAATTTATGAGAGACACTGAGATCCATCAATCTCCTGGGAAAATCGGGGGGGGGGGGGGGGGGTGGGCATGTATGTAGCTGAGCCGCATCAGAGTGGTCAAGGAGCCGCATGCGGCTCCGGAGCCGCGGGTTGCCGACCCCTGAGATAGAACAACAACATGGAGAAGTTGTCAGTCAATAGATTTACATTCACATTTCCCACAATTTTTTAGGGACATTTTCCCCATTCAAAATGAATTAGCCATTTTTCAACCGCTTCAAAGTAGAGATGTCCGATATATGCGTTAAAATGTAATATCGGAAATTATCGGTATCGGTTTTTTTATTATCGGTATCGTTTTTTTGGTTGTTTTTTTTTTAATTAAATCAACATAAAAAACACAAGATACACTTACAATTAGTGCACCAACCCAAAAAACCTCCCTCCCCCATTCACACTCATTCACACAAAAGGGTTGTTTCTTTCTGTTATTAATATTCTGCTTCCTACATTATATATCAATACAGTCTGCAAGGGATACAGTCCGTAAGCACACATGATTGTGCGTGCTGCTGGTCCACTAATAGTACTAACCTTTAACAGTTAATTTTACAAATGTTCATTAATTACTAGTTTCTATGTAACTGTTTTTATATTGTTTTACTTTCTTTTTTATTCAAGAAAATGTTTTTAATTTATTTATCTTATTTTACTAATTTTTTTTAAAAGTACCTTATCTTCACCATACCTGGTTGTCCAAATTAGGCATAATAATGTGTTAATTCCACGACTGCATATATCGGTTGATATCGGTATCGGTAATTAAAGAGTTGGACAATATCGGATATCGGCAAAAAGCCATTATCGGACATCCCTACTTCAAAGCATTCCACATTCCACTCATCCTGGACATTCAAACAAGCAGTTTTCCAAGTTCAACACATTTCCAGGAATTCCTGTTTTTTTTCTAACCTTATTTCCAACCTTTTTTAGTGCGCTGACTCCTTTCACATGTTTCACTCCACTTCAAGCGTTCCACTGTCACAACATTCCTCTTAGTCAGGACAAATAAACAAGTTGGTTTAAGAACTTGAAACATTTCCGGTTTTCCCGAAATTACATTAAAAAACTTCAACATTTCTTGACCAACTTAAAGAATTCCAACACCAACCAACTCAGCTCATTCATGCTCTTAATCATTTAAAAAAAAAAAAACATCCCGCTTTTCCCCAAATTCCCAGGAAGTTCCCATTGAAATGAATGGGACATTTTTCCAAGTTGCACAATTCCCACATTTTTCAAGGTGTTCAAAGCATTCCAACATCAACACTTTCCACCTAACTTTCCCAACTTCCAAACCAAATTCCTGTTTTCCTGGAAATTCTAACTTTTGAACATTCAAACTATTCTTCCATTCATACTACATTCTGTCAGCATTTAACTTCAACTTCAGCATCGGAGCACTCACACTTTATTTGAAATAACTACAAAGTACAAAAGCAGTGAAGTTGTCAGGTTGTGTAAATGCTAAATAAAAAGAGAATACAACAAATCCTTTTCAACTTATATTCAATTGAATAGACTGCAAAGACAAGATATTTCATGTTCACACTGAGAAACTTTGTTATTTTTGCAAATAATCATGAAGTTAGAATTTAATGGCAGCAAGACATTGCAAAAAAGGCCTTTTTACCAGTGTGTTACATGGCCTTTCCTTTTAACAACACTCAGTAAAGGTTTGGGAACTGAGGAGACACATTTTTGAAGTGGAATTCTTTCCCATTCTTGCTTGATGTACAGCAGGGGTCACCAACCTTTTTGAAACCAAGAGCTACTTCTTGGGTACTGATTAATGCGAAGGGCTACCAGTTTGATACACACTTAAATAAATTGCCAGAAATAGCCAATTTGCTCAATTTACCTTTAACTCTATGTTATTATTAATAATTAATGATATTTAAACTTAATTAATCGGTTTAAAAGAGGAGAAAACACGAAAAAAATGACAATTAATTTTGAAACATAGTTTATCTTCAATTTCGACTCTTTAAAATTCAAAATTCAACCGAAAAAAAGAAGAGAAAAACTAGCTAATTCGAATCTTTTTTGAAAAAAATTAAAAAATAATTTATGGAACATCATTAGTAATTTTTCCTGATTAAGATTAATTTTAGAATTTTGATGACATGTTTTGAAAAAGTTAAAATCCAATCTACACTTTGTTAGAATATATAACAAATTGGACCAAACAAAGACAAATCATTATTTCTTCTACATTTTCCAGAACAAAATTTTTAAAAGAAATTCAAAAGACTTTGAAATAAGATTTAAATTTGATTCTACAGATTTTCTAGATTTGCCAGAATAATTTTTTTGAATTTTGATCATAAGTTTGAAGAAATATTACACAAATATTCTTCGTGGAAAAAACAGAAGCTAAAATGAAGAATTAAATTAAATTTTATTTATTATTCTTTACAATAAAAATAAATTTACCTGAACATTGATTTAAATTGTCAGGAAAGAAGAGGAAGGAATTTAAAAGGTAAAAAGGTATATGTGTTTAAAAATCCTAAAATCATTTTTAAGGTTGTATTTTTTCTCTAAAATTGTCTTTCTGAAAGTTATAAGAAGCAAAGTAAAACATTAAAGAATTTATTCAAACAAGTGAAGACCAAGTCTTTAAAATATTTTCTTGGATTTTCAAATTCTATTTGAGTTTTGTCTCTCTTAGAATTAAAAATGTCAGGCAAAGAGAGACCAGCTTGCTAGTAAATAAATACAATTTAAAAAATAGAGGCAGCTCTTTAAGTGCTGCTATTTGAGCTATTTTTAGAACAGGCCAGCGGGCTACTCATCTGGTCCTTACGGGCTACCTGGTGCCCGCGGGCACTGCGTTGGTGACCCCTGATGTACAGCTTAAGTTGTTCAACAGTCTCCCTTCTCATATTTTAGCCTTCACACATTTTCAATGTCTGGACTACAGGCAGGCCAGTCTAGTACCCGCACTCTTTTACTATGAAGCCACGTGGCTTGGCATTGTCTTGCTGAAATAAGCAGGGGCGTCCATGATGTTGCTCCAAAAGCTGTATGTACCTTTCAGCATTAATGGTGCCTTCACAGATGTGTAAGTTACCCATGTCTTGGCCACTAATACACCCCCATACCATCACCATTACACTTTCACCCTAGAACAGTCCGGATGGTTCTTTTCCTCTTTGAGCCACAGTTTCCAAAAACAATTTGAAATGTGGACTCGTCAGACCACAGAAGAATTTTCCACTTTGCATCAGTCCATCTTAGATAAACTCGGGCCCAGCGAAGCGTTTCTGGGTGTTGTTGATAAATGGCTTTGCATAGTAGAGTTTTAACTTGCACTTACAGATGTAGTGACCGACTGTAGTTACTGACAGTGGGTTTCTGAAGTGTTCCTGAGCCCATGTGGTGATATCCTTTACACACTGATGTGGCTTTTTGATGCCTGAGGGATCCAAGGTGTGTAATATCATGGCTTACCTGCAGTGATTTCTCCACATTCTCTGAACCTTTTGATGATATTACGGAGCGTAGATGGTGAAATCCCTAAATTCCTTGTTGAGAAATGTTGTTCTTAAACAATTTGCTCAGGCATTTGTTGACAAAGTGGTGACCCTCGCCCCCGTCCTTGTTAGTGAATGACTGAGCATTTCATGGAATCTACTTTTATACCCAATCATGGCACCCACCTGTTCCCAATTAGCCTGTTCACCTGTGGGATGTTCCAAATAAGTCTTTGATGAGCATTCCTCAACTTTCTCACTCTTTTTTGCCACTTGTGCCAGCTTTTTTGAAACATGTTGCAGGCATCAAATTCCAAATGAGCTAATATTTGCAGAAAATAAGAAAGTTTGTCAGTGTGAACATGAAATATCTTGTCTTTGCAGTCTATTCAATTGAATATAAGTTGAAAAGGATTTGTTGTATTCTCTTTTTATTTACCATTTACACAACGTGACAACTTCACTGCTTATGTACTTTGTATTACAATGTAGTTGACCTACTAAAGTACGTTGTGGATAATAAATAAGGTGTGTGAGTATATTTGTGAAGCACAATGTAATCATCTTGTGGGCTAACTTGCAGAGGAGGCGGCGTAAGATGAAATCCATTGAGGAAGTGGAGACTCTGACTTCCTATCTGGCTGCTCCTCCCCCGTGCTACGGAGCTGCTTTATGTAACGGTGTGCCCGCCACCACCGTGACCAAGAGACCGTCCTCCAGAGACTGTCCGTCCGAGGCCAGCTCGGAGACGTCGTCCCATTCAGACGATCCGTCCTTCTGCGGAATCACCACAGCTTGTTCCCGCATCTGCCACGGGCTGAACCCGCCCAAGACTCGGGCAGAGAGACGGGCGTTAAGACGCAGGCGTCCCAAGCCCACCTGCGCGGTAGTGGACTTCCTTCAGGCCCCGCGCGGGAACAAGACCAAAGCCTTCTCCATCTCGGCCACGCAGGACATGATGAACAGGAGGAAGTCAGAACCCAGTCCTGGGACCTTTGGCCTGAATATTCCCCGCTCAGGACCCATCTAACTTGAAGAGTCTGCAGGTACTAGTCTTCTCTCTAAAAGTCTGACATGAAGAGTGTCCATGGTCTGTAGGTACCACTCTGCTCCCTAAAAGTCTGACATGAAGAGTCTGCAGGTACTAGTCCTATCTCTAAAAGTCTGACATGAAGAGTGTCCATGGTCTGTAGGTACCACTCTTCTCCCTAAAAGTCTGACATGAAGAGTCTGCAGGTACTAGTCCTATCTCTAAAAGTCTGACATGAAGAGTGTCCATGGTCTGTAGGTACCACTCTGCTCCCTAAAAGTCTGACATGAAGAGTCTGCAGGTACTAGTCCTATCTCTAAAAGTCTGACATGAAGAGTGTCCATGGTCTGTAGGTACCACTCTGCTCCCTAAAAGTCTGACATGAAGAGTCTGCAGGTACTAGTCCTATCTCTAAAAGTCTGACATGAAGAGTGTCCATGGTCTGTAGGTACCACTCTGCTCCCTAAAAGTCTGACATGAAGAGTCTGCAGGTACTAGTCCTATCTCTAAAAGTCTGACATGAAGAGTGTCCATGGTCTGTAGGTACCACTCTGCTCCCTAAAAGTCTGACATGAAGAGTCTGCAGGTACTAGTCTTCTCTCTAAAAGTCTGACATGAAGAGTCTGCAGGTACTAGTCCTATCTCTAAAAGTCTGACATGAAGAGGGTCCATGGTCTGTAGGTACCACTCTTCTCCCTAAAAGTCTGACATGAAGAGTCTGCAGGTACTAGTCTTCTCTCTAAAAGTCTGACATGAAGAGTCTGCAGGTACTAGTCCTATCTCTAAAAGTCTGACATGAAGAGGGTCCATGGTCTGTAGGTACCACTCTTCTCCCTAAAAGTCTGACATGAAGAGTCTGCAGGTACTAGTCCTATCTCTAAAAGTCTGACATGAAGAGTGTCCATGGTCTGTAGGTACCAGTCTGCTCCCTAAAAGTCTGACATGAAGAGTCTGCAGGTACTAGTCCTATCTCTAAAAGTCTGACATGAAGCGTGTCCATGGTCTGTAGGTACCACTCTTCTCCCTAAAAGTCTGACATGAAGAGTCTGCAGGTACTAGTCTTCTCTCTAAAAGTCTGACATGAAGAGTGTCCATGGTCTGTAGGTACCACTCTGCTCCCTAAAAGTCTGACATGAAGAGTCTGCAGGTACTAGTCTTCTCTCTAAAAGTCTGACATGAAGAGTGTCCATGGTCTGTAGGTACCACTCTGCTCCCTAAAAGTCTGACATGAAGAGTGTCCATGGTCTGCAGGTTCTACTCTTCTCTGTAGAAGTCTGACATGAAGAGTGTCCATGGTCTGCAGGTTCTACTCTTCTCTATAGAAGTCTGACATGAAGAGTGTCCATGGTCTGCAGGTTCTACTCTTCTCTGTAGAAGTCTGACATGAAGAGTGTCCATGGTCTGCAGGTTCTACTCTTCTCTGTAGAGGTCTGACATGAAGAGTGTCCATGGTCTGCAGGTTCTACTCTTCTCTGTAGAGGTCTGACATGAAGAGTGTCCATGGTCTGCAGGTTCTACTCTTCTCTGTAGAGGTCTGACATGAAGAGTGTCCATGGTCTGTAGGTACTACTCTTCTCTCTAAAAGATGTGCTGGTTGTTGCCCTTGTAAGACATTTCATGTGTCATGTCTTTGCCTAATAAAAGTTGACCATTGTTGGGACAAAAAGTGACTGGCTCTTCAAAATCTAACATAAAAAATAGCCTTGTCCTTATCAGCCGATATAAGAGTTGTTGGTGCGACACTTTACACTAACTAGGGCTGTAGCGATACACTAATCTCACGATATTCGATATTGAGCTCACAATACGATATATGTACAGTATATATCACAATATTCAATCAACAATACGATTTGATATTCCTACATCATTTTCTGAAAGATTTAAAAGGTAGATTGTGATTTTTGTGACATCTTGCAAGTGTTCCATTTACTTGGATTGAGAGTCGAGAGTTACTTGGATTGAGAGTTCAAAGTAAAGTGCAGTGTTACATTTAACAGTGGAGAGTTTCAAAGTAAAGTGCAGTGTTACATTTAAAAGTAAAAAAGTCAATACAAATAATTCAAGTAACTAGGAAAAGCATTTCAACATTTAACTTCAAATGTACCCGTCTTGGAGTAGTTGTAAGTATGTGATGTCTGGTAGTTGTAAGTATGTGATGTCTGGTAGTTGAAAGTATGTGATGTCTGGTAGTTGTAAGTATGTGATGTCTGGTAGTTGTAAGTATGTGATGTCTGGTAGTTGTAAGTATGTGATGTCTGGTAGTTGTAAGTATGTGATGTCATGTCTGCTGTGTTGTGGTGTCACCTTCACACAGGAACCAAGTGAGAACATGTCTGCTGTGTTGTGGTGTCACCTTCACACAGGAACCAAGTGAGAACATGTCTGTGTTGTGGTGTCACCTTCACACAGGAACCAAGTGAGAACATGTCTGTGTTGTGGTGTCACCTTCACACAGGAACCAAGTGAGAACATGTCTGCTGTGTTGTGGTGTCACCTTCACACAGGAACCAAGTAAGAACATGTCTGTTGTGTTGTGGTGTCACCTTCACACAGGAACAGAGTGAAAACATGTCTGCTGTGTTGTGGTGTCACCTTCACACAGGAACCAAGTGAGAACATGTCTGTGTAATATTGGTAGTTTAACTATAGTTTAAGCTACCTGTTTAACGGTAGTTTAAACAACCAATATTACACAAACCCCATTAAAGAACTGTGGTAGTTTAAACTATGGTAATTAAATTACCGGGGTAGTTCAAGCTACCGTAATTAAACTACTACCGTAATTAAACTACCGTGGTAGTTTAAATTACGCGGTAGTTTAATTACGGTAGTTCAAGCTACCGTAATTAAACTACTACTGTAATTAAACTACCGTGGTAGTTTAAATTACGCGGTAGTTTAATTACGGTAGTTTAAACTATGTTGTAGTTTAATTACGGTGGTTTAAACTACTGTGGCTACCACGGTAGTTTAATTACCGTAGTTTGAATTTCCGCGGTAGTTTAAACTACCGTAACTAAACTGCCGCTGTAGTTTAAACAACCGTAATTAAACTACAGTGGTAGTTTAATTACGGTTGTTTAAACTACAGCGGCAGTTTAGTTACGGTAGTTTAAACAAACGTAATTAAACTGCCACAGTAGTTTAAACTACCGATGTAGTTTAATTACAGTAGTTTAAACTACCGCATAGTTTGAACTGCCGTAATTAAACTACTACAGTAATTAAACTACCGTGGTAGTTTAATTACGGTAGTTTAAACTACGCTGTAGCTTAATTACGGTGGTTTAAACTACTGTGGCTACAGCGGTAGTCTAATTACCGTAGTTTGAATTTCTGCGGTAGCTTAAACTACCGTAACTAAACTACCGCTGTGGTTTAAACAACCGTAATTAAACTACAGCGGTAGTTTAATTACGGTAGTTTAAACTGCGCGGAAGTTTAATTATGGTAGTTTAAACAACCGTAATTAAACTACCACAGTAGTTTAAACTACAGATGTAGTTTAATTACGGTAGTTTAAACTACCGCGTGGTTTGAACTGTCGTAATTAAACTACCGCGGTAGTTTGAACTACCGCAATTAAACTACATCGGCAGTTTAAACTACCGTGACTACCTCGGTAGTTCAAACCACGGCAATTAAACTACCGCGGTAGTTTTAACTACCGTAATTAAACCACCGCGGTAGTTTAAACTACTGTGCCTACCGCGGTGGTTTAATTACAGTAGTTTAAACTACCGCTGTAGTTTAATTACCGTAGTTTAAACAACCACAGTACTTTAATGGGGTTTGTGTAATATTGGTAGTTTAAACTACCATTAAATACGTAGCTCAAACTATTGTTAAACTACCAATATTACACAGACATGTTCTCACTTGGTTCCTGTGTGAAGGTGACACCACAACAGACATGTTCTTTCTTGGTTCCTGTGTGAAGGTGACACCACAACACAGCAGACATGTTCTCACTTGGTTCCTGTGTGAAGGTGACACCACAACACAGCAGACATGTTTTCACTCTGTTCCTGTGTGAAGGTGACACCACAACACAGCAGACATGTTCTCACTTGGTTCCTGTGTGAAGGTGACACCACAACACAGCAGACATGTTCTCACTTGGTTCCTGTGTGAAGGTGACACCACAACACAGACATGTTCTTACTTGGTTCCTGTGTGAAGGTGACACCACAACACAGCAGACATGTTTTCACTCTGTTCCTGTATGAAGGTGACACCACAACACAGACATGTTCTTACTTGGTTCCTGTATGAAGGTGACACCACAACACAGACATGTTCTTACTTGGTTCCTGTATGAAGGTGACACCACAACACAGCAGACATGTTCTTACTTGGTTCCTGTGTGAAGGTGACACCACAACACAGCAGACATGTCCTCACGTGGTTCCTGTGTGAAGGTGACACCACAACACAGCAGACATGTTCTTACTTGGTTCCTGTGTGAAGGTGACACCACAACACAGCAGACATGTTCTTACTTGGTTCCTGTGTGAAGGTGACACCACAACACAGACATGTTCTTACTTGGTTCCTATGTGAAGGTGACACCACAACACAGCAGACATGTTCTCACTTTGTTCCTGTGTGAAGGTCACACCACAACACAGCAGACATGTTCTTACTTGGTTCCTGTGTGAAGGTGACACCACAACACAGCAGACATGTTCTTACTTGGTTCCTGTGTGAAGGTGACACCACAACACAGCAGACATGTTCTTACTTGGTTCCTGTGTGAAGGTGACACCACAACACAACAGACATGTTTTCACTTGGTTCCTGTGTGAAGGTGACACCACAACACAGCAGACATGCCCTCACTTGGTTCCTGTGTGAAGGTGACACCACAACACAGCAGACATGTCCTCACTTGGTCCCTGTGTGAAGGTGACACCACAACACAGCAGACATGTTTTCACTTGGTTCCTGTGTGAAGGTGACACCACAACACAGCAGACATGTCCTCACTTGGTTCCTGTGTGAAGGTGACACCACAACACAGCAGACATGTTTTCACTTGGTTCCTGTGTGAAGGTGACACCACAACACAGCAGACATGTCCTCACTTGGTTCCTGTGTGAAGGTGACACCACAACACAGCAGACATGTCCTCACTTGGTCCCTGTGTGAAGGTGACACCACAACACAGCAGACATGTTTTCACTTGGTTCCTGTGTGAAGGTGACACCACAACACAGCAGACATGTCCTCACTTGGTTCCTGTGTGAAGGTGACACCACAACACAGCAGACATGTTTTCACTTGGTTCCTGTGTGAAGGTGACACCACAACACAGCAGACATGTTCTTACTTGGTTCCTGTGTGAAGGTGACACCACAACACAGCAGACATGTTCTTACTTGGTTCCTGTGTGAAGGTGACACCACAACACAGACATGTTCTTACTTGGTTCCTATGTGAAGGTGACACCACAACACAGCAGACATGTTCTCACTTTGTTCCTGTGTGAAGGTGACACCACAACACAGCAGACATGTTCTTACTTGGTTCCTGTGTGAAGGTGACACCACAACACAGCAGACATGTTCTTACTTGGTTCCTGTGTGAAGGTGACACCACAACACAGCAGACATGTTCTTACTTGGTTCCTGTGTGAAGGTGACACCACAACACAACAGACATGTTTTCACTTGGTTCCTGTGTGAAGGTGACACCACAACACAGCAGACATGCCCTCACTTGGTTCCTGTGTGAAGGTGACACCACAACACAGCAGACATGTCCTCACTTGGTCCCTGTGTGAAGGTGACACCACAACACAGCAGACATGTTTTCACTTGGTTCCTGTGTGAAGGTGACACCACAACACAGCAGACATGTCCTCACTTGGTTCCTGTGTGAAGGTGACACCACAACACAGCAGACATGTTTTCACTTGGTTCCTGTGTGAAGGTGACACCACAACACAGCAGACATGTCCTCACTTGGTTCCTGTGTGAAGGTGACACCACAACACAGCAGACATGTCCTCACTTGGTCCCTGTGTGAAGGTGACACCACAACACAGCAGACATGTTTTCACTTGGTTCCTGTGTGAAGGTGACACCACAACACAGCAGACATGTCCTCACTTGGTTCCTGTGTGAAGGTGACACCACAACACAGCAGACATGTTTTCACTTGGTTCCTGTGTGAAGGTGACACCACAACACAGCAGACATGTTTTCACTCTGTTCCTGTGTGAAGGTGACACCACAACACAGCAGACATGTTCTCACTTGGTTCCTGTGTGAAGGTGACACCACAACACAGCAGACATGTTCTCACTTGGTTCCTGTGTGAAGGTGACACCACAACACAGACATGTTCTTACTTGGTTCCTGTGTGAAGGTGACACCACAACACAGCAGACATGTTTTCACTCTGTTCCTGTATGAAGGTGACACCACAACACAGACATGTTCTTACTTGGTTCCTGTATGAAGGTGACACCACAACACAGACATGTTCTTACTTGGTTCCTGTATGAAGGTGACACCACAACACAGCAGACATGTTCTTACTTGGTTCCTGTGTGAAGGTGACACCACAACACAGCAGACATGTCCTCACGTGGTTCCTGTGTGAAGGTGACACCACAACACAGCAGACATGTTCTTACTTGGTTCCTGTGTGAAGGTGACACCACAACACAGACATGTTCTTACTTGGTTCCTATGTGAAGGTGACACCACAACACAGCAGACATGTTCTCACTTTGTTCCTGTGTGAAGGTGACACCACAACACAGCAGACATGTTCTTACTTGGTTCCTGTGTGAAGGTGACACCACAACACAGCAGACATGTTCTTACTTGGTTCCTGTGTGAAGGTGACACCACAACACAACAGACATGTTTTCACTTGGTTCCTGTGTGAAGGTGACACCACAACACAGCAGACATGCCCTCACTTGGTTCCTGTGTGAAGGTGACACCACAACACAGCAGACATGTTTTCACACCATAACACAGCAGACATGTCCTCACTTGGTTCCTGTGTGAAGGTGACACCACAACACAGCAGACATGTCCTCACTTGGTCCCTGTGTGAAGGTGACACCACAACACAGCAGACATGTTTTCACTTGGTTCCTGTGTGAAGGTGACACCACAACACAGCAGACATGTCCTCACTTGGTTCCTGTGTGAAGGTGACACCACAACACAGCAGACATGTTTTCACTTGGTTCCTGTGTGAAGGTGACACCACAACACAGCAGACATGTCCTCACTTGGTTCCTGTGTGAAGGTGACACCACAACACAGCAGACATGTCCTCACTTGGTCCCTGTGTGAAGGTGACACCACAACACAGCAGACATGTTTTCACTTGGTTCCTGTGTGAAGGTGACACCACAACACAGCAGACATGTCCTCACTTGGTTCCTGTGTGAAGGTGACACCACAACACAGCAGACATGTTTTCACTTGGTTCCTGTGTGAAGGTGACACCACAACACAGCAGACATGTTCTTACTTGGTTCCTGTGTGAAGGTGACACCACAACACAGCAGACATGTCCTCACTTGGTTCCTGTGTGAAGGTGACACCACAACACAGCAGACATGTTCTTACTTGGTTCCTGTGTGAAGGTGACACCACAACACAGCAGACATGTCCTCACTTGGTTCCTGTGTGAAGGTGACACCACAACACAGACATGTTCTTACTTGGTTCCTATGTGAAGGTGACACCACAACACAGCAGACATGTTCTCACTTTGTTCCTGTGTGAAGGTGACACCACAACACAGCAGACATGTTCTTACTTGGTTCCTGTGTGAAGGTGACACCAGCATGACAAGTAGAGTAGACTAGATGTCCCTGACAAAGGTAAGAAGTGAAAAGGTCTCCAACATTAAAGTATTAGAACATAAATGTCCAATGTCATGTGAAATCTTCTCACATGCAGTGAATCACTTCTTTAACCTCAACATAAACAATGATGACAGGACAGAAAAGATCTGATGTGTTCCTCCTCCTCCTCCTCCTCCACCACCACCACCACCATCCTGACTGATGTGTTCCTCCACCACCACCACCATCATCCTGACTGATGTGTTCCTCCACCACCACCACCATCATCCTGACTGATGTGTTCCTCCACCACCATCATCCTGACTGATGTGTTCCTCCACCATCATCATCCTGACTGATGTGTTCCTCCACCACCATCATCATCCTGACTGATGTGTTCCTCCACCACCATCATCATCCTGACTGATGTGTTCCTCCACCACCATCATCATCCTGACTGATGTGTTCCTCCACCACCATCATCATCCTGACTGATGTGTTCCTCCACCACCATCATCCTGACTGATGTGTTCCTCCACCATCATCATCATCCTGACTGATGTGTTCCACCACCACCATCATCATCCTGACTGATGTGTTCCTCCACCACCATCATCATCCTGACTGATGTGTTCCTCCACCACCATCATCCTGACTGATGTGTTCCTCCACCACCATCATCATCCTGACTGATGTGTTCCTCCACCACCATCATCATCCTGACTGATGTGTTCCTCCACCACCATCATCATCCTGACTGATGTGTTCCTCCACCACCATCATCCTGACTGATGTGTTCCACCACCATCATCATCCTGACTGATGTGTTCCTCCACCACCATCATCATCCTGACTGATGTGTTCCACCACCACCACCATCATCCAGACTGATGTGTTCCTCCACCACCACCATCATCATCCTGACTGATGTGTTCCTCCACCACCATCATCCTGACTGATGTGTTCCTCCACCATCATCATCCTGACTGATGTGTTCCACCACCATCATCATCCTGACTGATGTGTTCCTCCACCACCATCATCCTGACTGATGTGTTCCTCCACCATCATCATCCTGGCTGATGTGTTCCTCCACCATCATCATCATCATCCTGACTGATGTGTTCCTCAACCACCATCATCCTGACTGATGTGTTCCTCCACCATCATCATCCTGACTGATGTGTTCCACCACCATCATCATCCTGACTGATGTGTTCCTCAACCACCATCATCCTGACTGATGTGTTCCTCCACCATCATCATCCTGACTGATGTGTTCCTCAACCACCATCAACCTGACTGATGTGTTCCTCCACCATCATCATCCTGACTGATGTGTTCCTCCACCATCATCATCCTGACTGATGTGTTCCTCCACCATCATCATCCTGACTGATGTGTTCCTCCACCATCATCATCCTGGCTGATGTGTTCCTCCACCACCATCATCCTGACTGATGTGTTCCTCCACCACCACCATCATCCAGACTGATGTGTTTCTCCACCACCATCATCATCCTGACTGATGTGTTCCTCCACCATCATCATCCTGACTGATGTGTTCCTCCACCATCATCCTGACTGATGTGTTCCTCCACCACCACCACCATCATCATCCTGACTGATGTGTTCCTCCATCATCATCCTGACTGATGTGTTCCTCCACCACCACCACCATCATCATCCTGACTGATGTGTTCCTCCATCATCATCCTGACTGATGTGTTCCTCCATCATTATCCTGACTGATGTTCGTCAACCACCATCATCATCCTGACTGATGTGTTCCACCACCATCATCATCATCCTGACTGATGTGTTCCTCCACCATCATCATCATCCTGACGGATGTGTTCCTCCACCATCATCATCCTGACTGATGTGTTCCTCCACCACCATCATCATCCTGACTGATGTGTTCCACCACCACCACCATCATCCAGACTGATGTGATCCTCCACCACCATCATCATCCAGACTGATGTGTTCCACCACCATCATCATCCTGACTGATGTGTTCCTCCACCATCATCCTGACTGATGTGTTCCTCCATCATTATCCTGACTGATGTTCGTCAACCACCATCATCATCCTGACTGATGTGTTCCACCACCATCATCATCATCCTGACTGATGTGTTCCTCCACCATCATCATCATCCTGACGGATGTGTTCCTCCACCATCATCATCCTGACTGATGTGTTCCTCCACCACCATCATCATCCTGACTGATGTGTTCCACCACCACCACCATCATCCAGACTGATGTGATCCTCCACCACCATCATCATCCAGACTGATGTGTTCCACCACCACCATCATCATCCAGACTGATGTGTTCTTCAAATATTTGTGGTTACATTTACAATTCATATAAATTACTATTTAACTTTGTATTATTCTATTTTTTAAATGTTTTTATTATTAAAAGTATTTAAAAATGTTTTATTTTCATTTAGACTATTTATTTAGTTGGTATGTTTAACACAGCTGCACTGAAAATGATTGTAATTGCAAAGTAGTCGTTAGTGTTAATTATTGACATGAATGAATGATGATCAGACTTTAGTCATGAGAGAGTTAGTCATTGTCTTACCTCACCTCCAGACTACATGTAGACCACTCCCACCCAGGTGATGTGGTCAGTGCACACCTCACCATGGAGGTGGTGAGAGAGAGCAGAGTTGTCACCTTGATGCAGCCCACCATGTTGTCATCACAGACAGCATCAAGATGAAGCTGGGAGGACACAGACCAGGAAGACACCCTCAACAAACAACACTTTTGTTAGCACATTGACCCCAGAGTGAACCATTATTAGCACATTGATATTGATATATATATATATATATATATATATATATATATATATATATATATATATATATAGTATTTAGTCAGCCACCCATTGACAATCAATGGGTGGCTGACTAAATACTTTTTAAATGTCGGTTCGGCGGTACAAACATGACAAAACTTTTCTTCTACATATAAAAAGTGCAACATTAAACAGTTTCAAGTCAACTCATCATGCTTGATTTATTACAGCATTTGGGAAGCTTGTAGTTGATTATTATGATGTAAATGTTATATTTTTATCAACATGTGATACTGCCATTCAAAACTAGGCTGCTACATTACTAATGATTAATGTAACTATAGCTGAAGAAATAGTACAATAGCAATAGGAGAGACTATTCATCCCTGAACACCATGGAGTTCATGTAGGCTTAATGATGCACTTACATTATTATATCAACTATCAGAGACAGAAACTCTTCATTTAACATCATGTCCTTTTTTGCTGCTTCAACACAGCTCAATCAACACGGAAAAAGGTCAAGTGAAATAACAGACAAACAGGGCTTTGCTGTCCGTAACACACACACACACCACAAAATGAGCTAACGTTACGCTAAAAGCTAATTAGCCTTCACCTCAAGCCAGGATTGCAAGTGAGCTGAGCTGCCGTTTGTTTCTAGAACGTCAACGGGCTCATAGTGATGCTGACGGGGAGGTGTTAATTATCATTTGGGAAGAGTCCGCTGCCTGATGCTTACCTGCTAAACACCTATCTGCTAACCCCACCGCAGAAGCACTGACTACATGCGCTCTGAATTAGAGATGTCCGATAATATCGGTCTGCCGATATTATCGGCCGATAATTGCGTTAAAATGTAATATCGGAAATTATCGGTATCGTTTTTTTTATTATCAGTATCGTTTTTTTTATTTTATTTTTTTTTATTTTTTATTAAATCCACATAATAAACACAAGATACACTTACAATTAGTGCACCAACCCAAAAAACCTCCCTCCCCCATTTACACAAAAGGGTTGTTTCTTTCTGTTATTAATATTCTGGTTCCTACATTATATATCAATATATATCAATACAGTCTGCAAGGGATACAGTCCGTAAGCACACATGATTGTGCGTGCTGCTGGTCCACTAATAATACTAACCTTTAACAGTTAATTTTACAAATTTTCATTCATTACTAGTTTCTATGTAACTGTTTTTATATTGTTGTACTTTCTTTTTTATTCAAGAAAATGTTTTTAATTTATTTATCTTATTTTATTTGATTCATTTTTTTTAAAAAGTACCTTATCTTCACCATACCTGGTTGTCCAAATCAGGCATAATAATGTGTTAATTCCACGACTGTATATATCGGTTGATATCAGTATCGGTTGATATCGGTATCGGTTGATATCGGTATCGGTAATTAAAGAGTTGGACAATATCGGATATCGGCAAAAAGCCATTATCGGACATCCCTACTCTGAATACACACTGCTGATTGGCTGTTACTGCTCTGTGTGTAACCAATCAGATGGTTGTGTGGGTGGGGCAATGCTGGGTGCTGTGTAGAGGACTGACAAAAGACAGAGGCAGAACGAAGCAGAGCAGCTTGTTAAGACTTTAGCTTAGGCGGCTACTTAATATGTTCCTGTGGAAACTTGTTCGGCACACCTCCGAACCGAACCGAAACCCCCGTACTGAAAGGGTTCAATACAAATACACGAACCGTTACACCCTTACTATACATATGTACATATATATAAATCATTATACATATACATACATACTGTATATATATACATACATACACATACAATATACATACATATATACATATGTATATATACATATATACATATGTATATATACATATATACACTACCGTTCAAAAGTTTGGGGTCACATTGAAATGTCCTTATTTTTGAAGGAAAAGCACTGTACTTTTCAATGAAGATAACTTTAAACTAGTCTTAACTTTAAAGAAATACACTCTATACATTGCTAATGTGGTAAATGACTATTCTAGCTGCAAATGTCTGGTTTTTGGTGCAATATCTACATAGGTGTATAGAGGCCCATTTCCAGCAACTATCACTCCAGTGTTCTAATGGTACAATGTGTTTGCTCATTGGCTCAGAAGGCTAATTGATGATTAGAAAACCCTTGTGCAATCATGTTCACACATCTGAAAACAGTTGAGCTCGTTACAGAAGCTACAAAACTGACCTTCCTTTGAGCAGATTGAGTTTCTGGAGCATCACATTTGTGGGGTCAATTAAACGCTCAAAATGGCCAGAAAAAGAGAACTTTCATCTGAAACTCGACAGTCTATTCTTGTTCTTAGAAATGAAGGCTATTCCACTAAATTGTTTGGGTGACCCCAAACTTTTGAACGGTAGTGTATGTATACACGGTACATATATATACAAATATACATATATACACATATATATATATATACACATATATATATATATATATATACATATATATATATATATATACATATATATATACACATATATATATATATATATATACACATATATATATATATATATATATACATACACATATATATATATATATATACATACATATATATATATATACATACATATATATATATATATATATATATATATATATATATATATATATATATATATATATATATATATATATATATATATATATATATATATATATATACAAACCCCGTTTCCATATGAGTTGTGAAATTTGATGGCAGCAACACGTGACAAAGAAGTTGGGAAAGGTGGCAATAATTTGGAACATCCCACAGGTGAACAGGCTAATTGGGAACAGGTGGGTGCCATGATTGGGTATAAAAGTAGATTCCATGAAATGCTCAGTCATTCACAAACAAGGATGGGGCGAGGGTCACCACTTTGTCAACAAATGCCTGAGCAAATTGTTGAACAGTTTAAGAACAACATTTCTCAAGCAGCTATTGCAAGGAATTTAGGGATTTCACCATCTACGCTCCGTAATATCATCAAAGGGTTCAGAGAATCTGGAGAAATCAAGCAGCTAAGCCCGTGACCTTCCATCCCTCAGGCTGTACTGCATCAACAAGCCACATCAGTGTGTAAAGGATATCACCACATGGGCTCAGGAACACTTCAGAAACCCACTGTCAGTAACTACAGTTGGTCGCTACATCTGTAAGTGCAAGTTAAAACTCTCCTATGCAAGGCGAAAACCATTTATCAACAACACCCAGAAACGGCGGCGGCTTCGCTGGGCCTGAGCTCATCTAAGATGGACTGATACAAAGTGGAAAAGTGTTCTGTGGTCTGACGAGTCCACATTTCAAATTGTTTTTGGAAACTGGACATCGTGTCCTCTGGACCAAAGAGGAAAAGAACCATCCAGACTGTTATCGACGCAAAGTGTAAAAGGCAGCATGTGTGATGTTATGGGGGTGTATTAGTGGCCAAGACATGGGTAACTTACTCATCTGTGAAGGCACCATTAATGCTGAAAGGTACATACAGCTTTTGGAGCAACATATGTTGCCATCCAAGCAACGTTACCATGGACGCCCCTGCTTATTTCAGCAAGACAATGCCAAGCCACGTGTTACATCAACGTGGCTTCATAGTAAAAGAGTGCGGGTACTAGACTGGCCTGCCTGTAGTCCAGACATTGAAAATGTGTGGCGCATTATGAAGCCTAAAATAGCAGAAGGGAGACCCCCGGACTGTTGAACAACTTAAGCTGTACATCAAGCAAGAATGGGAAAGAATTCCACTTCAAAAATGTGTCTCCTCAGTTCCCAAACCTTTACTGAGTGTTGTTAGAAGGAAAGGCCATGTAACACAGTGGTGAACATGCCCTTTCCCAACTACTTTGGCACGTGTTGCAGCCATGAAATTCTAAGTTAATTATTATTTGCAAAAAAAATAATAAAGTTTATGAGTTTGAACATCAAATATGTTGTCTTTGTCGTGCATTCAACTGAATATGGCTTGAAAAGGATTTGCAAATCATTGTATTCTGTTTATATTTACATTTTACACCATTTCCCAACTCATATGGAAACGGGGTTTGTATTTCAACATCAACACTGTAGGACATATACTATACTTGTTTTAAAATGCCTCTGACAATCTTGCACTTTCTGTTTTGAAATGACATGAATGTTTGTGCCACTGCTTAATAACTGTTTCATAAATACACTTTTGCTAAATTGACTTAGTTGTGATTTCCCTCTCTGCATGAAAGTTCAAAAGGAGCATATATTAATGCAGTATGAAGAAGAATGTTTTAATGTAGACACATAGAATCATCATACTGCTGTGATTATATGTATCAAGTGTTCATTCAAGGCTAAGGCAAAATATCCACATATATATCGTGCATCGCGATATGGCCTAAATCGAGATATTAAAAAAAGGCCATATTGCCCAGCCCTAATACATCTACATACATATATATACACATGCATATATATATACACATACATATATATTAGAGATGTCCGATCATATCGGCCTGCCGATATCATATCGGCCGATATATGCGTTAAAATGTAATATCGGAAATTATCGGTATCGTTTTTTTTATTATCGGTATCGTTTTTTGTTTTTTTTTTGGTTTTTTTTTTTTATTAAATCCACATAAAAAACACAAGATACACTTACAATTAGTGCACCAACCCAAAAAACCTCCCTCCCCCATTTACACTCATTCACACAAAAGGGTTCTTTCTTTCTGTTATTAATATTCTGGTTCCTACATTATATATCAATATATATCAATACAGTCTGCAAGGGATACAGTCCGTAAGCACACATGATTGTGCGTGCTGCTGCTCCACTAATAGTACTAACCTTTAACAGTTAATTTTACTCATTTTCATTCATTACTAGTTTCTATGTAACTGTTTTTATATTGTTGTACTTTCTTTTTTATTCAAGAAAATGTTTTTAATTTATTTATCTTATTTTACTAATTTTTTTTAAAAAGTACCTTATCTTCACCATACCTGGTTGTCCAAATTAGGCATAATAATGTGTTAATTCCACGACTGCATATATCGGTTGATATCGGTATCAGTAATTAAAGACTTGGACAATATCGGAATATCGGATATCGGCAAAAAGCCATTATCGGACATCCCTAATATATATACAGTGGGGCAAAAAAGTATTTAGTCAGCCACCCATTGATTGTCAATGGGTGGCTGACTAAATACTTTTTTGCCCCACTGTACATATACATACATATATACATACGCACATACATATATACATTAGGGGTGTAACGGTACGGGTATTTTATCGAACCGTTTCGGTACGGGGGTTCTGGTTCGGTGCGGAGGTGTACCGAACGAGTTTCCACACGGACATATTAAGTAGCGTACTGCATGTTGTGTAAACAATACTCAAAATGCAGGACACCTAAGGCATCCAAGAAAACCCGCCCCGGCAGCTCCGCAAAAGAGGACACGCCCGGCGAAAGGAAGACGCACAGCCAGTCTATCCCAGCCCGTTAGCCGCCAGCATGCCAGCAAAAGAGAGGCCAGGTCCTGACCACACGTCCTCCCCTCACCGGACATGCCCTCCCCCGCGGGGCCGCCCGGGCGGTGCACCCAAATGGCCCAAATGTCCGGCACCCCGAGCTATGGTTGCGTGTATTTTCAATGTACGTTCATGGTTAAGAAGGGGTTAAAAACAAAACAAACTGCAGCATTGGTGAGGGAGGGGCAGAGACAGAGAGAGAGAGAGAGAGTTATGATAAACGCGCTGCTTTTTATCCATAGATTTATCACATTTTATTTTTTATTATCTATAGCAGGGGTGTCAAAAGTGTGCCCCGGAGGCCATTTGGTGGCCCACAGCTAATGTTTTAAAGGCCCACGGCACATTCTAAAAATACTATTCAAATAAAAACATAACACTAGGGCTGCAACAACTAATCGATTAAAATCGATTATAAAAATAGTTGCTGATTAATTTAGTCATCGATTCGTTGGATCTATGCTATGCGCAGAGGCTTTTTTTATTTTTTTTAAATTATTTTTATTTTAAATAAACCTTTATTTATAAACTGCAACATGTACAAACAGCTGAGAAACAATAATCAAAATAAGTATGGTGCCAGTATGCTGTTTTTTTTCAATAAAATACTGGAAAGGATAGAAATGTAGTTTGTCTCTTTTATCCGATTATTAATCGATTAATCGAAGTAATAATCGACAGATTGATCGATTATCAAATTCATCGTTAGTTGGAGCCCTACATAACACAAGTGGAATAAAAAAGTTTAAAGGTTAAATGTAATTTAGAAAAAGTTGCAATGTTGACTAATAAAACAGAGCTGTTTTTTTTCTCTTTCAAACTGTCATTGCTCAAAACATAATAAATCAATGTTATTATGAATTATTGACCTATCCAAGGTTCCCATTACTTCACATCAAATATTACACTAAGAAATATATTTTTGGTGGAAGATTTTGCAAATTTGGTAAATAAATAACCAAAAAATTTATATTTTGTTGTTTTCTTACTGTACCGAAAATTAACCGAACTGTGACCTCTAAACCGAGGTACGTACCGAACTGAAATTTGTATGTACCGTTACACCCCTAATATACATACATACATATATATATATATATATATATATATATATATATATATATATATATATATATATATATATATATATATATATATACATACTAGGGCTGCAACAACTAATCGATTAAATCTATTAAAAAAATATTTGCCGATTAATTTAGGCATCGATTCGTTGGATCTATGTTATGCGCATGCGCAGAGGCTTTTAAAAAAAAAATTTTTTTTTTTTTTAAATAAACCTTTATTTATAAACTGCAACATGCACAAACAGCTGAGAAACAATAATCAAAATAAGTATGGTGCCAGTATGCTGTTTTTTTTTCAATAAAATACTGGAAAGGATAGAACTGTAGTTTGTCTCTTTTATCAGATTATTAATCGAAGTAATAATCGACAGATTAATCGATTATCAAATTAATCGTTAGTTGCAGCCCCACATAACACAAGTGGAATAAAAAAGTTTAAAGGTTAAATGTAATTTAGAAAAAGTTGCAATGTTGACTAATAAAACAAAGCTGGGGTTTTTTTTCTTTCAAACTGTCATTGCTCAAAACATAATAAATCAATATTATTATGAATTATTGACCTATCCAAGGTTCCCATTACTTCACATCAAATATTACACTAAGAAATATATTTTTGGTGGAAGATTTTGCAAATTTGGTAAATAAATAACCAAAAAATTTATATTTTGTTGTTTTCTTACTGTACCGAAAATTAACCGAACTGTGACCTCTAAACCGAGGTACATACCGAACTGAAATTTTTATGTACCGTTACACCCCTAATATACATACATACACACATACATACATACATACATACATACATACATACATATATATATATATATATATATATATACATACTAGGGCTGCAACTAACGATTATTTTGATAATCGATTAATCTGTCGATTATTACTTCGATTAATAATCGGATAAAAGAGACAAACTACATTTCTATCCTTTCCAGTATTTTATTGAAAAAAACTGCATACTGGCACCATACTTATTTTGATTATTGTTTCTCAGCTGTTTGTGCATGTTGCAGTTTATAAATAAAGGTTTATTTAAAAAAAAAAAAAAAAAAATTTAAAAAGCTTCTGCGCATGGCATAGATCCAACGAATCGATGACTAAATTAATCAGCAACTATTTTTATAATCGATTTTAATTGATTAGTTGTTGCAGCCCTAATACATACATACATATATATATATACAGTACATGCATATACATATATACACATATATACATACATACATATATATACCGGTATACGTCACACTGGACTATAAGTCACAGATAAATATGTTGCGAAATGTTATTTACATAGGAATATTCTGTAAATGTTTATTTACATACCTTCATTGTTTAAAAAACGGTCTTTGTAACAAGGCAGTAAAACGGCTGATCAAACAAAACGTCAGTCATGGTCATGGACCCACTAGTTGTGCAAGCTAGCTCTCCAATCAGCTAAACAGACTCAATAACTCCACGCTGACCTTTTGGTGAATTTACTGAGGAATTTGTGAAAGTGGAACAACACAAAACAAATGTCATTGTAAGTTAATAATACTAACACAGACACTTGTAAACACGTTAGCATACTAGCTAATGCCAACAACACGAGCACGTTTAATGCTAGCTTTTTAGATAATTTTGAATTTCCACACCTAAAAATAGTGTGTTTTATTACTTGGCTCCATCTTAGAATAATGCTAACTTGTCCAATGTCATCATGCTAACATTATCATGCTAGCTTTTCTAGTAATTCTGTTTGTTTAAAAACCTATAAATCATGAATTGTGACGTTTTGGTGAATTTAGGTTTAGGGTCCCTTTAAAACATGATAATATAGAATAACATTCTTAATAGTGGGAGCACATGATTGGGACTGTCCCTTTAAGATGGGAGAGTCCACCCACGTTGTTTGGTTCTAAAGCTGTCCTAAATAATGAATGTGAGTGTCAACCCCGAGAGGGACAAGCAGTAGAAAATGGATGAATAATTGTATTTTGGCTAACGGCCATAATGTTTTGTGTTCAACAAATAGTTTTCGTAAAACACCAACAGGGAAACTTCAATGGTGTTATTGTTTGTGCAATGGCGCCATCTTTTAAATAAGTTCAGTCACGACAGGTGCTGTGTGTTGGAAATGTACTTCCTGTTTAGTGCCGGAAGTATTATATTAAATCCATAGCGTTTCTACTCATATGGATTTTTCATTCATCACTCCAAGCAACGTTTGTAAGTTTTACAATATAACTACAACTATTCTTACTTCCTAAGGTGTCCCATGTGTGATGTCTGTAGGAGTGTTTTCATGCATATTTCTACCTGCTAATGTAATGTAATCAAGCTAGCCTCATTAGCATGAGCTAATATGCTAGTACATTTACGAGTGTCTGTTAGTATTATTAACTTACATTATTTTTGTATTGTTTCACTTTCACAAATTAGTCTGTTTAGCTGATTGGAGAGCTAGCTTGCGCAGCTAGTGGGTCCATGACCATGACTTCTGTTTTGTTTGATCATCCGTTTTACTGCTCTGTTACAGACACTGTTTGGAAACAATGAAGGGAGGTAAATAAACATTTAGAGAATATTTCTGTGTAATTATCTCATTTCACAACATATATATCTGTGACTTATAGTCCAGTGCAGGGGTCACCAACGCGGTGCCCGCGGGCACCAGGTAGCCCGTAAGGACCAGATGAGTAGCCCGCTGGCCTGTTCTAAAAATAGTTTAAATAGCAGCACTTACCAGTGAGCTGCCTCTATTTTTTAAATTGTATTTATTTATTAGCAAGCTGGTCTCGCTTTGCTCGACATTTTTAATTCTAAAAGAGACAAAACTCAAATAGAATTTGAAAATCCAAGAAAATATTTTAAAGACTTGGTCTTCACTTGTTTAAATAAATTCATTATTTTTTTTACTTTGCTTCTTATAACTTTTAGAGAAAAAATACAACCTTAAAAATGATTTTAGGATTTTTAAACACATATACCTTTTTACCTTCCTTCCTCTTCTTTCCTGACAATTTAAATCAACGTTCAAGTAAATGTATTGTTTTTATTGTAAAGAATAATAAATACATTTTAATTTAATTCTTCATTTTAGCTTCTGTTTTTTCGACGAAGAATATTTGTGAAATATTTCTTCAAACTTATTATGATTCAAATTTTAAAAAATTATTCTGGCAAATCTATAAAATCTGTAGAATCAAATTTAAATCTTATTTCAAAGTCTTTTTAATTCCTTTTAAAAATTTTGTTCTGGAAAATCTAGAAGAAATAATGATTTGTCTTTGTTAGAAATATAGCTTGGTCCAATTTGTTATATATTCTAACAAAATGTAGATTGGATTTTAACCTATTTAAAACATGTCATCAAAATTCTGAAATTAATCTTAATCAGGAAAAATTACTAATGATGTTCCATAAATTATTTTTTTTATTTTTTCAAAAAAATTCAAATTAGCCAGTTTTTCTCTTCTTTTTTTCGGTTGAATTTTGAATTTTAAAGAGTCGAAATTGACGATAAACTATGTTTCAAAATTTAATTGTCATTTTTTTCGTGTTTTCTCCTCTTTTAAACCGTTCAATTAAGTGTAAATATCATTAATTATTAATAATAACATAGAGTTAAAGGTCAATTGAGCAAATTGGCTATTTCTGGCAATTTATTTAAGTGTGTATCAAACTGGTAGCCCTTCGCATTAATCAGTACCCAAGAAGTAGCTCTTGCTTTCAAAAAGGTTGGTGACCCCTGGTCCAGTGAGACTTATATATGGAAATATAGTTCTAGAATGTGGTGGGTATGGCTTATAATTTGGGGCACTTTATAGTGAACTGCAGTGGGTCAAACTAACGTTGTCACGTGACACACACACACACACACACACACACACACACACACACACACACACACACACACACACACACACACACACACACACACACACACACACACACACACACACACACACACACACACACACACACACACACACACACACACACACACACACACACACACACACACACACACACACACACACACACACACACACACACACACACACACACACACACACACACACACACACACACACGCACACACACACACACAGAGATGAGATGTGACATGTTGAACAAATATGCGCCCTGAGTGGCGAAGGATCATGCATGATGTCACAGTCAGCTGACCTTTCCATGGATGACAGGATGGCTCACAACCCAGATGCCAAAGGTTTGATTCCCTGACATTTCAAATGTGATGTTTGTTCCGTCTCACAGCTTCCTGTTACAAAAACAAGTGTGGTTTCAAGAAGGTGCTCTGCACTTATTCCTTGTACAAGCAGTCTTAGTAGAACACACAAGTATTTCATTAGCAGGTAACCCAAGAGTAACTCCCCTCTTTAAAAAAGGTAGCAAATTAGAACCTGGCAACTACCGACCTGTTTCTATTCTCAGTTCCATTTCGAAAGTAATGGAGAAAATAGTTTATGAACAGGTCGATAGTTACCTTGCCACTAATAAACTCATGTACTAATTCCAACCCGGCTTCAGAACTAACCACTCCACTGACACATGCCTTCTCTATCTGACTTCAGAACTAACCACTCCACTGACACATGCCTTCCCTATCTGACTTCAGAACTAACCACTCCACTGACACATGCCTTCTCTATCTGACTTCAGAACTAACCACTCCACTGACACGTGCCTTCTCTATCTGACTTCAGAACTAACCACTCCACTGACACATGCCTTCTCTATCTGACTTCAGAACTAACCACTCCACTGACACATGCCTTCTCTATCTGACTTCAGAACTAACCACTCCAATGACACATGCCTTCTCTATCTGACTTCAGAACTAACCACTCCACTGACACATGCCTTCTCTATCTGACTTCAGAACTAACCACTCCACTGACACGTGCCTTCTCTATCTGACTTCAGAACTAACCACTCCACTGACACATGCCTTCTCTATCTGACTTCAGAACTAACCACTCCACTGACACATAATCTGACTTCAGAACTAACCACTCCACTGACACATGCCTTCTCTATCTGACTTCAGAACTAACCACTCCACTGACACATGCCTTCTCTATCTGACTTCAGAACTAACCACTCCACTGACACATGCCTTCTCTATCTGACTTCAGAACTAACCACTCCAATGACACATGCCTTCTCTATCTGACTTCAGAACTAACCACTCCACTGACACATGCCTTCTCTATCTGACTTCAGAACTAACCACTCCACTGACACGTGCCTTCTCTATCTGACTTCAGAACTAACCACTCCACTGACACATGCCTTCTCTATCTGACTTCAGAACTAACCACTCCACTGACACATAATCTGACTTCAGAACTAACCACTCCACTGACACATGCCTTCTCTATCTGACTTCAGAACTAACCACTCCACTGACACATGCCTTCTCTATCTGACTTCAGAACTAACCACTCCACTGACACATGCCTTCTCTATCTGACTTCAGAACTAACCACTCCACTGACACATGCCTTCTCTATCTGACTTCAGAACTAACCACTCCACTGACACATGCCTTCTCTATCTGACTTCAGAACTAACCACTCCACTGACACATGCCTTCTCTATCTGACTTCAGAACTAACCACTCCACTGACACGTGCCTTCTCTATCTGACTTCAGAACTAACCACTCCACTGACACATGCCTTCTCTATCTGACTTCAGAACTAACCACTCCACTGACACATAATCTGACTTCAGAACTAACCACTCCACTGACACATGCCTTCTCTATCTGACTTCAGAACTAACCACTCCACTGACACATGCCTTCTCTATCTGACTTCAGAACTAACCACTCCACTGACACATGCCTTCTCTATCTGACTTCAGAACTAACCACTCCACTGACACATGCCTTCTCTATCTGACTTCAGAACTAACCACTCCACTGACACATGCCTTCTCTATCTGACTTCAGAACTAACCACTCCACTGACACATGCCTTCTCTATCTGACTTCAGAACTAACCACTCCACTGACACGTGCCTTCTCTATCTGACTTCAGAACTAACCACTCCACTGACACATGCCTTCTCTATCTGACTTCAGAACTAACCACTCCACTGACACATGCCTTCTCTATCTGACTTCAGAACTAACCACTCCACTGACACATGCCTTCTCTATCTGACTTCAGAACTAACCACTCCACTGACACATGCCTTCTCTATCTGACTTCAGAACTAACCACTCCACTGACACATGCCTTCTCTATCTGAGCGACCACATCAAACATGAGGTGGACGCGGGCAAATACTGCGGCATGGTCATGCTGGACCTTCAGAAGGCCTTTGACACCGTTAACCACGCTATACTGTTGGATAAGCTCAGAGCAATCGGATTTAACAAAACCTCATGGAGCTGGATGCAATCTTACTTGGAGGGGAGGGAGCAGGTGGTAGAGGTGAACGGCACCGTGTCCCCCCCACCCCTCAGTGAGCTGTGGAGTCCCCCAAGGCAGTTTATTGGGACCTTTACTGTTCCTAAAATACATAAACGACTTGTCATCGGCATGCGACTGTGAATTGTTTTTGTTTGCAGATGACTCGGCCCTGCTGGTATCCGGCAAGGACAAGTCACAGGTGGAGAAAATCCTCAGTGCTGAACTCTGTAGAACTTGCACCTGGCTCGCTGACAACAAGCTATCCATACACTTGGGTAAAACTGAATCCATCCTGTTTGGGTCCCACATCAACCTTAAGAAAGTCAATGACTTCACTATAAAAGTGGGTGACATTGTTATCACCAGGAAAGATGAGGTCACCTACCTAGGTTCCATTCTAGAGGCTAATCTTTCCTGTGATAAAATGGCAACCAAGGTCATCAAAAAGGTCAACCAACGAACGAGATTTTTCTATAGAATCTCCTCTCTGGTCAACAAAAGCACCATGAAGATTCTAGCGGGAACTCTCGTTCAACCCTTTTTCCATTACGCATGCACCTCCTGGTACCCCAGCACCTCCAAAACCCTCAAATCTAAACTCCAAACATCCCAGAACAAGCTAATCAGGTTACTTCTAGACCTTGATGGAAGCAGATCAGAATCATATCCATATTTAAGTGGTACTTCTTTCTAAACTCCTATAGTCATATTTTCATCAGCTAATGTCTTGTGTGGTAACAAAGTGCTTGCATTCGAGTGCCCTTGAGTAGAGAGACAGAGCGCTGTTGAGACTGCCATAACATTCCTAAGATAAGGAGCACAGGGCAGTGCTGAGCTTGGGGGGACAGGAGGTGGAGGGGAGACCGAGCTAGACCGGGCGGGGGAACGCTGGTGTGCTAGATTGGTCTCACGTTTGTCCTCTAAGCTTGGAGAATAAACCACAAAATACCAACTACTGCCTGTTGATTGAATATAAACATCAGCTTATTGCCATAAAAAGAATCTGGGAGAGACTAGCAATTTGAATTCCCCATTGGAGGAATGCTGGTCGACGCAACAACCTCCACCCCAGATCCCACCTCAGTCCTACCCACTTCTCAAAGTGGGCTGGCTCAGGGTGGAGGACAGAGTTAAACAACTTGCACTGAGCCTAGTCTATAAAATCCGCTACACCTCCCTGATACCGAAGTACATGTCAAACTACTTCCTTAACGTAAATGACCGCCATAACCACAACACCAGAGGGAGCTCCACTAACCACGTTAAACCCAGATTCCCATCTAACAAAGGTCTTAACTCATTCTCTTTCTATGCCACATCAATGTGGAATGCACTCCCAACATGTGTAAAAGGGCATCTCTATCCTCCTTCAAAATCGCACTAAAAGAATACCTCCAGGCAACTTCAACCCTAAACTAACACCCTCCCCCTTCCACATCCCACCTCCCCGGATTGTAAATAACCAAATGTAAATAATCAAATGTATTTCTAATGTATATACTTGTTCTTATGCTTTCTGAACTCACTATGTTCTCCGCTCGCTATACATATCCTACCAAGTCAGAACTACACTGTTTCAATGTCCATTTCTCTGTTCTCAATTGTTGATGACTGAAGTGCTGATATCAACCAAACCCTCCTCATCCCACCCCCCAGATTGTTAATAATGTAAATAATTCAATGTATATACTCTGATGATTAACCTGTGTGATGACTGTATTATGATGATAGTATATATTTGTACCATCAATTGATTAACGTGGACTTAAACAAGTTGAAAAACTTATTGGGGTGTTACCATTTAGTGGTCAATTGTACGGAATATGTACTGTACTGTGCAATCTACTGATAAAAGTCTCAATCAATCAATCAATCAAAGGTGCTATTATGTATCTTAGTGTGTGACATCCATGGACATTTGCACACAATGTTTAGCAGGTGCTATTGTGTATCTTAGTGTGTGACATCCATGGACATCTGCACACAGTGTTTAGCAGGTGCTATTGTGTATCTTAGTGTGTGACATTTAGTGATGCAGCAACAAGTCTTCAAAGTCACAGTGTAAGGGTCACTGCACAACAACCCCAGGCAGGTGTGGCCCTCCCCCTCACCTGTCTCCATGGTTACTCATAATGGGGTCCTGCAGGTAAACATTATGATGATGGTGGGCCCACGGCTCCTCACTTTCACTTCAGGTCCATGACCTCTAACACCTACCCTGGGGTGCATGCCAGGTGACACACACACACACACACTCACACGCACACTCGCACACACAACTTTAGAAGGAGCAGGTCAGTCCTCTCCCCTCAGCAAGGTGGTTTTGTCGTATTTGGTTCATTCTCACCTTTATTTTCTCCCACAAAAGCAGCCAGCAGAGTGGAAGAACTACATTTAAAAGTAATATACATACATACATACATACATGTATATACAGCCGAGGTTGCTTTGGTTTATATGTATATACATGTACACAATGAACATTATGTACACAATGTACATATTGTTCATTGTGTACGTAATGTTCAGTGTGTACATGTTCATTGTGTACATTGTGTACACAATGTTCATTGTGTACATAATTTTCATTGTGTACTTAATGTTTGTTGTGTACATTGTGTACATAATGTTCATTGTGTACACTACCGTTCAAAAGTTTGGGGTCACATTGAAATGTCCTTATTTTTGAAGGAAAAGCACTGTACTTTTCAATGAAGATAACTTTAAACTAGTCTTAACTTTAAAGAAATACACTCTATACATTGCTAATGTGGTAAATGACTATTCTAGCTGCAAATGTCTGGTTTTTGGTGCAATATCTACATAGGTGTATAGAGGCCCATTTCCAGCAACTATCACTCCAGTGTTCTAATGGTACAATGTGTTTGCTCATTGGCTCAGGAGGCTAATTGATGATTAGAAAACCCTTGTGCAATCATGTTCACACATCTGAAAACACTTTAGCTCGTTACAGAAGCTACAAAACTGACCTTCCTTTGAGCAGATTGAGTTTCTGGAGCATCACATTTGTGGTGTCAATTAAACGCTCAAAATGGCCAGAAAAAGAGAACTTTCATCTGTCTATTCTTGTTCTTAGAAATGAAGGCTATTCCACAAAATTGTTTGGGTGACCCCAAACTTTTGAACGGTAGTGTACATAATGAACATGTGTGAAAGTGGAAATAGTGTCAAAGAGCTTTGAGTACCTTGAAGGTAGAAAAGTGCTATACAAGTATAACCCATTTATCATTTACACAATGAACATTGCAGGCCTCAAATTTGAACTTTTTAAGGTCAAGGCAAGTGTTGCCTTAAAGGAGGGCTCATATTTTAGGGCACCAAGGCAAGTTAGGAGAGACACACACACACACACACACACACACACATTGAAAGATGGCACCTGATGGCCATAAGCGGTAACTGCACTTGTTGTCCATATAAATACAAGTAGTGTTCATGTATGAGATCTAGGGCTGCCAATTATGGCCAAAGTAATAATGAAGATGATTGTTATCAATAGAGATGTCCGATAATATCGGCCTGCCGATATTATCGGCCGATAAATGCGTTAAAATGTAATATCGGAAATTATCGGTATCGTTTTTTTTTTATTATCGGTATCGTTTTTTTTTTTTTTTTTTTTTTTAATTAAATCAACATAAAAAACACAAGATACACTTACAATTAATGCACCAACCCAAAAAACCTCCCTCCTCATTCACACAAAAGGGTTGTTTCTTTCTGTTATTAATATTCTGGTTCCTACATTATATATCAATATATATCAATACAGTCTGCAGGGATACAGTCCGTAAGCACACATGATTGTGCGTGCTGCTGGTCCACTAATAGTACTAACCTTTAACAGTTAATGTTACTCATTTTCATTAATTACTAGTTTCTATGTAACTGTTTTTATATTGTTTTACTTTCTTTTTTATTCAAGAAAATGTTTTTAATTTATCTTATTTTATAATTTTTTTTAAAAAGTACCTTATCTTCACCATACCTGGTTGTCCAAATTAGACATAATAATGTGTTAATTCCACGACTGTATATATCGGTTGATATCGGTATCGGTTGATATCGGTATCGGTAATTAAAGAGTTGGACAATATCGGAATAACGGATATCGGCAAAAAGCCATTATCGGACATCCCTAGTTATCAATATTGAAATCATGATTAGGTAAAGCAGTGTTGGGGTGTGAAAGTAATACCATCATGTACTTTGTAATGTCTAATAAAAAGACTAAACATTATCTATATATTTAAAGACAAATACCGTATATTACCAAATAAACGCCCATGTCCTAATAGCCGCCCGGAGTCTGACCCCATTTAGTGAATTAACCGCCTCTTCCTAATAACCGCCCATGTCCAAATAGCCGCCCATGGGCTGTTATTTGCATAATTTAGATTAAAATCATATTGATTTCATTAAGCCCAATAAACTAAAAGGAAAAGCAAAGGTGCAGTAATTCTGGTAATTACGGTAACAGCAGACGTTACGTGGGGATTCTGGGTAATCAACATATTGCAATGGGTCACCGCATATAGCGTAACACACACTCAACGACAACAACAAAGCCACGAGGAAAAGTTTCAGCATGGCAAGCAACAGTAGCAGTGAGTTGAATGAACAGGATACAACTGATGGACGGGAATACTTGAAGGGGGAAGAAGAACAGGAAGTTTGACTTAAAGTTCAAGCTAGCGGTTGTGAAGTATGCGGAGCAGAATTCTGGTTTGGCAGCGGCCAGGCAGTTTAACGTTGACCCAAAACGTGTACGAGAATGGAAACAAAAAAAGGGAGAACTACTATCTCAGTCGGCAATCGATGGAAAACGGGCTCGCTTATCTGGTGGAGGTAGGAAGAAAGTGAGCGACGAGCTTGATGCTAATTTGTGTCAGTGGATACATCACGTATGCTGCTTTATTTAAAACTGTAGTACTGTAGCCTTTATTTGATTTAAATGACAGTATTATTGTTCTGTTTTGATGGTGGGTTTTATACTTGAGTACTTGGTACCATAATTTGATTTTTCCCAGTAGGCTGCTTTATTTTAAAAGTTTATTTATTTTTAGTATTGGTATTCTATTTGACAATTCTTGCACTACTGCCATGTTGAGGCCTTGTTGATCTCTTGTCTTTTGATAGCCTACCTCATGTTGATCTCTTGTTTGTATGTTTACAATAGCTTTTACATTTAAAGTTTTTTGTACGAAAAAAAAATACTGGACAGTAACCATTGTAACCAAATAATGGCCTGGTGCAGGCTGGTGCAAAAATAAATAAAAGCCTTGTGCAAATAACCGCCCATGTCCCAATAGCCGCCCGGGGTCCGACCCCATTTTGTGAAATAAACGCCCGGGCTACTATTTGGTAATATACGGTATTAGTTGTTTTTTTTCTTTAATAATATAAACTTGTCAGCTTTTTGTCATTACATGATGCCTTTATCTCTATTTTTACATTTTGATAGAGAAGTTATTTATTTAAGTGCTGTACATGTATATGTAGATGTAGAGCAGGGGTCACCAACGCGGTGCCCGCGGGCACCAGGTAGCCCGTAAGGACCAGATGAGTAGCCCGCTGGCCTGTTCTAAAAATAGCTCAAATAGCAGCACTTACCAGTGAGCTGCCTCTATTTTTTAAATCTTATTTATTTACTAGCAAGCTGGTCTCGCTTTGCCCGACATTTTTAATTTTAAGAGAGACAAAACTCAAATAGAATTTGAAAATCCAAGAAAATATTTTAAAGACTTGGTCTTCACTTGTTTAAATAAATTCATTAATGTTTTTACTTTGCTTCTTATAACTTTCAGAAAGACAATTTTAGAGAAAAAATACAACCTTAAAAATGATTTTAGGATTTTTAAACACATATACCTTTTTACCTTTTAAATTCCTTCCTCTTCTTTCCTGACAATTTAAATTAATGTTCAAGTAAATTTATTTTTTTTATTGTAAAGAATAATAAATACATTTTAATTTAATTTTCATTTAAGCTTCTGTTTTTTCGACGAAGAATATTTGTGAAATATTTCTTCAAACTTATTATGATTAAAATTCAAAAAAATTATTCTGGCAAATCTAGAAAATCTGTAGAATCAAATTTAAATCTTATTTCAAAGTCTTTTGAATTTCTTTTAAAATGTTTGTTCTGAAAAATCTAGAAGAAATAATGATTTGTCTTTGTTAGAAATATAGCTTGGTCCAATTTGTTATATATTCTAAAAAAAATTGTAGATTGGATTTTAACCTATTTAAAACATGTCATCAACATTCTAAAATTAATCTTAATCAGGAAAAATTACTAATTATGTTCAATAAATTATTTTTTTTAATTTTTTCAAAAAGATTCACATTAGCTAGTTTTTCTCTTTTTTTTCGGTTGAATTTTGAATTTTAAAGAGTCGAAATTGACGATAAACTATGTTTCAAAATTTAATTGTCATTTTTTTCGTGTTTTCTCCTCTTTTAAACCGTTCAATTAAGTGTAAATATCATTAATTATTAATAATAACATAGAGTTAAAGGTAAATTGAGCAAATTGGCTATTTCTGGCAATTTATTTAAGTGTGTATCAAACTGGTAGCCCTTTGCATTAATCAGTACCCAAGAAGTAGCTCTTGGTTTCAAAAAGGTTGGTGACTCCTGATGTAGGTGATGTATCAGGACAGATCCATGAAGAGTTTGAGCAGAAATATGTCATACAGGAATTAACTACACACAATAAAACATTAACAACATGATGTCACATGAATGACTTTGAAGTAATAACTTTGTGACATGAAAAAAACATGTAAAAAAACCAAAAAAACCTGGTGTTTACTTTTTGATATCAAAGTAAAACACAAAGCAGTTTGGCTAATGAAGATGAAGTCTAATAAACAAACTTTTGTTCTTCTCCAACAACACCTCCTAGTGGTTCAGTACAACAGTTTGGCCAACAACAAAAATAAAGAGGAGTAATACCTCTCACATGGAATACACAATCTTCACAGCATGCGTTCAGTTGGATGAGATGACAAAACATTTAGCTAGTATTGATGTTATTTGAACACTGATACAGTTCAATAAAGGAGGAGTAGTAAACAAAGTAAAGACTTTATGAACAAGTTGTGACAACACATCACCTGCTGCAACACATCAAATAGTTTTCTGTATACTTTTAGTGTGGGGACAATATTGTCCACACCTGTCTCCATCTAAACACAGTATTGTCTCTTAGGCCCCGTTTACACTAAGTCAGATAGGGTTATCCAGGGTAAATCCCACCTAACCTTATCTGTGTCCACACACAACAATGCCACCGTTTAATTAAATAGAGTAGTGTAGTAGACCCAAGTATTCATCAAGTACAACCATAATGACAACATTAAAATACAGTAATGTAGTAGACCTAAGTATTCATCAAGTACCACCATAATGACAACATTAAATACAGTAGTGTAGTAGACCTAAGTATTCATTAAGTACCACCATAATGACAACATTAAATACAGTAGTGTAGTAGACCTAAGTATTCATTAAGTACCACCATAATGACGACATTAAAATACAGTAATTTAGTAGACCTAAGTATTCATTAAGTACCACCATAATGACAACATTAAATACAGTTGTGTAGTAGACCTAAGTATTCATTAAGTACCACCATAATGACAACATTAAATACAGTAGTGTAGTTTACCTAAGTATTCATTAAGTACCACCATAATGACAACATCAAATACAGTAGTGTAGTAGACCTAAGTATTCATTAAATACCACCATAATAACATTAAATACAGTAGTGTAGTAGACCTAAGTATTCATTAAGTACCACCATAATGACAACATTAAATACAGTAGTGTAGTAGACCTAAGTATTCATTAAGTACCACCATAATGACAACATTAAATACAGTAGTGTAGTAGACCTAAGTATTCATTAAGTACCACCATAATGACAACATTAAATACAGTAGTGTAGTAGACCTAAGTATTCATTAAGTACCACCATAATGACAACATTAAATACAGTAGTGTAGTAGACCTAAGTATTCATTAAGTACCACCATAATGACAACATTAAATACAGTAGTGTAGTAGACCTAAGTTTTCATTAAGTACCACCATAATAATAACATTAAAATACAGTAGTGTAGTAGACCTAAGTATTCATTAAGTACCACCATAATAATAACATTAAAATATAGTAGATTAGAAGACCTAAGTATTCATCAAGTGTGTTGCTTCTATGCTGTGCTTATCCCACACTTGAAAGGATGTACCAATGCTGAATGTGAATTCTGGATGTCACTCAAAAGACCAGAGCGTTGGTATTTATTTCCTTTTATTTTTCCTTTAGTTTGCAGCCGTTTCTCCAAACGAAGAAACAGCTTCTTTTTTCTTTTTAGTCTTTTTTCAGTCTTGTTTAGCATTTTTACCTTTGTTACCTTTTTTAGCAGTCTTTTTTTGCAGTCTTGTTAGCAGTCTTGTTAGGTGAAAAACCTTGAAAGACATAACACCACAAGATTAACATGCTGTAAAAAAATCAACCAATTATCAATCCCATAATTTACAATTATTAATTAGGCTATCAAACCCTTAACCATTAAACAAGTGCAAGAAAATGGACTATTTCCCTTTAAGTTAAAACAGATTTTAAATCAATTGTCTCAACAATTGATTTAAAATCGGGCGATATAGTTCGGTTGATAGAGTGGCCGTGCCAGCAACTTGAGGGTTCCAGGTTCGATCCCCGCTTCAGCCATCCTAGTCACTGCCGTTGTGTCCTTGGGCAAGACACTTTACCCACCTGCTCCCAGTGCCACCCACACTGCTTTAAATGTAACTTAGATATTGGCTTTCACTATGTAAAAGCGCTTTGAGTCACTAGAGAAAAGCGCTATATAAATATAATTCACTTCACTTATAATTCACTTCAATGTAAATGCACCAAGATATATATAAAATACATTTAACCCCAGAAACACAATATATTAATGCCGCATAAAACCCAATACGCAAATACATAAATACCTAAGCAATTAACCACCTATTTCCCCTGTTTTAGATACATATTTAAAACACATATCCAGTATAAATGTATTATTAATTTAGCAGCGAAACACTCAATCTTAAACGCTGTCTACCAATAGAAAAATGCCTCGTTCATCCTATGTCCTCACTAGCAGCCACTGTTCCAGCACTGTTAAATCCAACACTTTATTATTTATTATTTGGTTTATCATATGTCCTCACTAGCAGCCACTGTTCCAGCACTGTTAAATCCAACACTTTATTATTTATTATTTGGTTTATCATATGTCCTCACTAGCAGCCACTGTTCCAGCACTGTTAAATCCAACACTTTATTATTTACAGTGTTTCCCACACATTCATTTATTTGTGGCGGCCCGCCACGAAAGAATTACGTCCTGTCCAGCTTCTCAGGCAAATCCTATAGTTGATGTAGATGCCCATATAGGCTGTTCAGATGTACTTTACAAAAGAGAAGTGTAGGATACTTCTCTTGTTGCCTTATTTGTATTTGACCACTACTGTTTTCTGTTTATTTGTTACTGACTGTGGCAGGACACCTCTGCCTCTGTTTCACTTTATGTTGCTGGTAAATAATATGGTTGTAGTAGTAGGCTAAAGTTAAATGATTTAGTATGCAATAATTAAAGGGGCAGAGCTTTAAGAGATATTTTAGCTTTTATATTTTATAAGATATATTTTTTGTAAGAACCACAATTAATAAATATATTTCAGTGAATAACTTATTGTTCAAATCTGTATATAAATATGTACATAAAGTGTTGTAATTATATTGTAAAATGGATGGATGGACGTTTAAAACAAAACTGTTATTAATTAGTAAGTATACATTTTTTGAGCCTTTTTAGAGAAAATCATATCATTGTAGTAATTATGCAAATTACGCGATGATGTCATGGTGACCACGCCCATAGCCACGCCCCCACCGCCACAGGTATCTTGGCAGTTTATGGGAAACACTGATTTAGTTTATCATATGCCCTCATTGGCAGACACTGATCCAGCACAGTTAAATCCAACACTTTATTGTTTATTATTTAGTTTATAAATTGGGCGACTGAAGAAGCAAACTACTACAACATTTATCAGACCAACTTAGCAGCCAACAGTTACACAAAGTAAGTGAGTACACAACCCCCCCACACACATCTCACCTGCCAACAGGTGAGTCACACGCACAAAGAGAAACAAAGCACGATCTTACCGGCTGTCCGTACAGCTTTTGGTTTTCATACACTTTTGCCACACATCTGTCTTCTCTGTAAGGAACTAGACTTCTCTGTAAGGAACTAGACTTCTCAGTAAGGAACTAAACTTCTCAGTAAGGAACTAAACTTCTCTGTAAGGAACTAGACTTCTCAGTAAGGAACTAAACTTCTCAGTAAGGAACTAAACTTCTCTGTAAGGAACTAGACTTCTCTGTAAGGAACTAGACTTCTCTGTAAGGAACTAAACTTCTCAGTAAGGAACTAAACTTCTCAGTAAGGAACTAGACTTCTCTGTAAGGAACTAAACTTCTCAGTAAGGAACTAAACTTCTCTGTAAGGAACTAGACTTCTCTGTAAGGAACTAGACTTCTCAGTAAGGAACTAGACTTCTCAGTAAGGAACTAAACTTCTCAGTAAGGAACTAGACTTCTCTGTAAGGAACTAGACTTCTCTGTAATGAACTAGACTTCTCTGTAAGGAACTAGACTTCTCTGTAAGGAACTAGACTTCTCTGTAAGGAACTAAACATTTCTGTAAGGAACTAAACTTCTCTGTAAGGAACTAAACTTCTCTGTATGGAACTAAACTTCTCTGTAAGAAACTAAACTTCTCTGTAAGGAACTAAACTTCTTAGTAAGGAACTAAACTTCTCTGTAAGGAACTAGACTTCTCTGTAAGGAACTAGACTTCTCTGTAATGAACTAGACTTCTCAGTAAGGAACTACACTTCTCTGTAAGGAACTAAACTTCTCTGTAAGGCACTAGACTTCTCTGTAAGGAACTAAACTTCTCAGTATGGAACTAAACTTCTCTGTAAGGAACTAGACTTCTCTGTAAGGAACTAGACTTCTCTGTAAGGAACTAAACTTCTCTGTAAGGAACTAAACTTCTCTGTAAGGAACTAAACTTCTCTGTAAGGAACTAGACTTCTCTGTAAGGAGCTAGACTTCTCTGTAAGGAACTAAACTTCTCTGTAAGGAACTAAACTTCTCTGTAAGGAACTAAACTTCTCAGTAAGGAACTACACTTCTCAGTTAAGAACTAAACTTCTCTGTAAGGAACTAGACTTCTCTGTAAGGAACTAGACTTCTCTGTAAGGAACTAAACTTCTCTGTAAGGAACTAAACTTCTCTGTAAGGAACTAGACTTCTCAGTAAGGAACTAAACTTCTCTGTAAGGAACTAAACTTCTCTGTAAGGAACTAAACTTCTCAGTATGGAACTAAACTTCTCTGTAAGGAACTAAACTTATCAGTAAGGAACTAAACTTCTCTGTAAGGAAGTACATGTAACAGACGGGACCTATGTCTGCTTAGTAGGGGTAAATCACTCTTCCCTGAATGGCAGGAAGTTAGAGGAGCTAAATCCCTAACCGCCAGGCCTATTACTCTGCCTGTTTGGTCAAAACACAATAGCTTAGGCTCTAGGATTTGAACCTGTCATGGTGAGAACCTAAAGTACAGAATAAGTGTCAGTGTGTGGGACTTACTAACTATTACGCTCCAGAACAGAGGACGAGAAGCCCCTACTTCAGAGAAGGGAAAAAAAACTTCTCAATAAAATCAGTAGCGTGAAAGTTGAAAAACATTCTGTTATTTATTACCCCAGTATTAGTACTTTAATACTAAGTAAAATAGAAAAGTAAATACAAAAATATATAAACAAAACATGGACTTATAGGAATGATTTCTCTAATAATCTGTAACCACTATAAGAAATCCAAAACGTTGTGTTCACCTTCACTTCACTGGAGTGGCACAATAACACCTGGAAGCTGGATTCAACACCATCAGCATGTGTCTATACACAAAAACACAGAAATAATCCCACATATGCAAATAGCAGTCGTATTCTTGTGAACACAATACACACACAGTACCCTTGCTATTAATAGTAAACCCAAGAACAGTCTCACACAGTATTCAGTCCTCTCATTGTTCACAGTCAGTTCAAAGTTCCTTTCGGTTTGGATTGTCCAACGCAACGTTCCGTACTTGCCGACCGTTAAAAAAAAACAACCTGTGTCCATCATGAGCGCATTGTCCGGTCCAAATGGTGGAGTTATGTGTGGCAGGGAAGTCTTTCTACTCACCAACCGCAGCGTGAGAGGATGAGGAGGAGAGCGGGGAGATGTCCTACTGCAGCAGTCAACAGGCTGGCTGTCGTCCTTCTCTGACGTGACCAGACTCCCATGTTGACCACGGTTAGTCATAGAACTGAGTCAACAACACTTTTCCCTCCCTAACGAGGACGTGTGCCTTGCACTCATAGACATCTTCTAAGGGTACGCAGCATGGAGCGCTACTGCCTACTGGCGCTGACGAGACGCGGGGCCGCCATCTTGGAGTGGTGATCTGCTCCACTCAGTGCAATTCATTTGGCAGGAGCAATGAACTGTCAGCGCATTTAATTCATCTTACCTCACTGAATACCACTGATTTTCACACGCTTTTTTGTCATACGTGTAGTTATGATAAAGGACACATGTTTTATTATCCATAGTTTGCTTGACAGTAATATAATATTCTTATATGCTATAAGTGACCAGACGGCCGAGATCAAAACTGGGAATATAATCCCAGAGAAGGGTCAGCTATTTTTAAATTGAAGAAACAATATGATTAGGTTATATATACATGCTACATAAACAATGTATGAATACATTAGATATCTATATATCTTATAGACTGTATCTCTGTTGCTGCAGCAGCAGAGAGTTTATTCTGTCTTGACACTTTGTATTGATATTTTGTATTACATTCTTCCCTTAAATGATCATGTTTACAGTGATTGTTTTATATGTATTTTTTATTTATGTCGCTTTGGATAAAAGTGTCTGCCAAATACTTCAACATAAACATATATAAACACCTGAATGTCTTTATATCAGCTAAAACCACCAATCTGTTAAACTGGATTCAGAATAAAACCAAATTCTGTCTTACCAAACAATGTTAGCATTTGAATATTGTTACTTGAAGACTTATTCCTGGTTACAATTATACTGTTAAGAAAGTATTGTCTTATACTTTGCCTTAAATGAGAATGCATCATAATCAGTACGATTTCAGTACTATTAAAGATCTTTGCTCCTTCTCAACTCTGTGATAATATTCTTTTCACAAAATACAACCAATAGTACGTTAATGTTAAATCTTACTTGTGAAAAGTAATCCCTCGATTCCTATTTTCAACAGTCTGCTCATTTGAGCAGGAAAACACTCAACACCTTCTTTGTTTTCTACCTGTCAACTGTCAGTTTAGCATCTTTGTTTTCTACCTGTCAACTATCAGTTTAGCATCTTTATTTTCTACCTGTCAACTGTCAGTTTAGCATCTTTGTTTTCTACCTGTCAACTGTCAGTTTAGCATCTTTGTTTTCTAGCTGCCAACTGTCAGTTTAGCATCTTTGTTTTCTACCTGCCAACTGTCAGTTTAGCATCTTTGTTTTCTACCTGTCAACTGTCAGTTTAGCATCTTTGTTTTCTACCTGTCAACTGTCAGTTTAGCATCTTTGTTTTCTACCTGTCAACTGTCAGTTTGGCATATTTGTTTTCTACCTGTCAACTGTCAGTTTAGCATCTTTGTTTTCTACCTGTCAACTGTCAGTTTAGCATCTTTGTTTTCTACCTGTCAACTGTCAGTTTAGCATCTTTGTTTTCTACCTGTCAACTGTCAGTTTAGCATCTTTGTTTTCTACTTGTCAACTGTCAGTTCAGCATCTTTGTTTTCTACCTGTCAACTGTCAGTTTAGCATCTTTGTTTTCTACCTGTCAACTGTCAGTTTAACATCTTTGTTTTCTACCTGTCAACTGTCAGTTTAGCATCTTTGTTTTCTACCTGTCAACTGTCAGTTTAGCATCTTTGTTTTCTACCTGTCAACTGTCAGTTTAGCATCTTTGTTTTCTACCTGTCAACTGTCAGTTTAGCATCTTTGTTTTCTACCTGTCAACTGTCAGTTTAGCATCTTTGTTTTCTACCTGTCAACTGTCAGTTTGGCATCTTTGTTTTCTACCTGTCAACTGTCAGTTTAGCATCTTTGTTTTCTACCTGTCAACTGTCAGTTTAGCATCTTTGTTTTCTACCTGTCAACTGTCAGTTTAGCATCTTTGTTTTCTACTTGTCAACTGTCAGTTCAGCATCTTTGTTTTCTACCTGTCAACTGTCAGTTTAGCATCTTTGTTTTCTACCTGTCAACTGTCAGTTTAACATCTTTGTTTTCTACCTGTCAACTGTCAGTTTAGCATCTTTGTTTTCTACCTGTCAACTGTCAGTTTAGCATCTTTGTTTTCTACCTGTCAACTGTCAGTTTAGCATCTTTGTTTTCTACCTGTCAACTGTCAGTTTAGCATCTTTGTTTTCTACCTGTCAACTGTCAGTTTAGCATCTTTGTTTTCTACCTGTCAACTGTCAGTTTAGCATCTTTGTTTTCTACCTGTCAACTGTCAGTTTAGCATCTTTGTTTCCTACCTGTCAACTGTCAGTTTAGGCTGCTCGCCAACTCCTCGTCACCACTTCAAGATGGCGGCCCAATTTGTCGCGTCACAGCAGCCAATGCTGCGTCTACTTATAACATGTCTATGGTTGCACTACGCGACCTACACTTGTTGCTGGTATAATGGCGGACGAATCTTCAGCGTTGTTAGCGTGGAGTCTTCCGCTCTTCCACACGCCACTCAACTTTTAACAGTTTTGTAGCTTTGATTGATTGAAACGTGTATTAGTAGATTGCACAGTACAGTACATATTCCCTACAATTGACCACTAAATGGTAACACCCCAATAAGTTTTTCAACTTGTTTAAGTCCACGTTCATCAATTGATGGTATAGCTCGGATGAAACCCTGTCACACAGGCGGTGACTAAGAGCTAAACTGTTATTTACTGTTACTTACAGCGAAATCTCCGTCAGCCTCGGACCTCTTCAGGCGCCGCCATTTTCCGTCTTTTCTGTTTTCCCCCTCTTTTCTTGTCCCGCCCCTCCTCTCCTCCCATTCGCCAGTCTTTTTTTGTCCCGCCTCTCCTCTCCTCCCATTCGCCAGTCCACCAGCCTGCCAGTCATTGATTGGCCGAGCCTATGGCCAAGGTCCTGGGTGCAATTGGATGAAAACATTTTGAGGGATCTCAGGTTATTAGGGATACATAAAGAAATATGTGCACAACATTAGGTGTACACCTACATCAACTTCTCTGTAAGGAACTAAAGTTGTTTCCGCGCTGCGGTGCGTCCTTTGTTCCGCTTGATTTGACACAGCTGACTAATTAACGGGCTCGCGCACCAGCAGATGAGACGGGAGCGCGCCGAACCTAAGTAGCTTGGCTGTGATGACGTCATCATACAAGCCGACTGGCCGAACTAATGCCGAATGATATACACACCTTACCTGAGTGGCCAGGTGAATAGGGGTGCGCATGTGCTCTACGATTAAATACCATTTTATTAAGTGGACTTTGGCAGGTTGCCAAGTCACCCCGGTTGCGAGCTCGCGCGTCAGCTGACGAGACAGCTGTTCACCGTTACCATGACAACATAATGACAACATTAAATACAGTAGTGTAGTAGACCTAAGTATTCATTAAGTACCACCATAATAACATTAAACACAGTAGTGTAGTAGACCTAAGTATTCATTAAGTACCACCATCATGACAACATTAAATACAGTAGTGTAGTAGACCTAAGTATTCATTAAGTACCACCATAATGACAACATTAAATACAGTAGTGTAGTAGACCTAAGTATTCATTAAGTACCACCATAATGACAACATTAAATACAGTAGTGTAGTAGACCTAAGTATTCATTAAGTACCACCATAATGACAACATTAAATACAGTAGTGTAGTAGACCTAAGTATTCATTAAGTACCACCATAATGACAACATTAAATACAGTAGAGTAGTACACCTAAGTATTCATCAAGTACCACCATAATAACATTAAACACAGGAGTGTAGTAGACCTAAGTATTCATTAAGTACCACCATAATGACAACATTAAATACAGTAGTGTAGTAGACCTAAGTATTCATTAAGTACCACCATAATGACAACATTAAATACAGTAGTGTAGTAGACCTAAGTATTCATTAAGTATCACCATAATGACAACATTAAATACAGTAGTGTAGTAGACCTAAGTATTCATTAAGTACCACCATCATGACAACATTAAAATACAGTTGTATGTATATATATATATACATATATATATATATATATATATATATATATATATATATATATACATATATACATATATATATATATATATATATATATATATTTATATATATATATTTATATATATATATATATGTGTGTGTGTGTGTGTATGTATGTATGTATATATATATGTGTGTGTGTATATATATGTGTATGTATATATATATATATACATGAAAGGGATAAGCGGTAGAAAATGCATGTATGGATATATATATATATATATATATATATATTAGGGGTGTGGGAAAAAATCGATTCGAATTCAAATCGCGATTCTCACGTTGTGTGATTCAGAATCGATTCTCATTTTTAAAAAATCTAATTTTTTTTTTCATTAAAAAAAAAAAAAAAAAGTGTTTTGTTTTTTTAATTAATCAATCCAACAAAACAATACACAGCAATACCATAACAATGCAATCCAATTCCAAAACCAAACCCGAGCCAGCAACACTGACAACTGCAATAAACAGAGCAATTGAGAGGAGACACAAACACCACACAGAACAAACCAAAAGGTCATTCAATGTTGGTTTCCGGCCATGCTGCTTACGTGCAGTGATTTCTCCAGATTCTCTGAACCTTTTGATGATATTATGGAGCGTAGATGTTGAAATCCATAAATTTCTTGCAATTACACTTTGAGAAACGTTGTTCTTAAACTGTTTGACTATTTGCTCACGCAGTTGTGGACAAAGTGGTGTACCTCGCCCCATCCTTTCTTGTGAAAGACTGAGCAGTTTTTGGGAAGCTGTTTTTATACCCAATCATGGCACCCACCTGTTCCCAATTAGCCTGCACACCTGTGGGATGTTCCAAATAAGTGTTTGATGAGCATTCCTCAACTTTATCAGTATTTATTGCCACTTTTCCCAACTTCTTTGTCACGTGTTGCTGCCATCAAATTGTAAAGCTAATGACTATTTGCAAAAAATAAAAAGTTTATCAGTTTGAACATCAAGTATGTTGTCTTTGTAGCATATTCAACTGAATATGGCTTGGAAATGATTTGCAAATCATTGTATTCCGTTTATATTTACATCTAACACCATTTCACAACTCATATGGAAACGGGGTTTGTACATGTCAATCATATATTAGGTGTGATGTCACAGGGGTACATGTCAATCATATATTAGGTGTGATGTCACACACCTGTCCTTACTTGGTGTTTATTTCCTGTCAGCGCTCTTGTTTTACTTCCACTTCCTGCTTGTCTCCCTCACCTGTCCCTGATTGGCACACCTGCTTGCAGTTGCCAATCAGCCTGCAATTTATGCCCTCCACTCATGATTGTTTCCTGTTTCCTGTTTGTGCACTTCCCAGTTGCACTTCTTCCTCTTGACATGAAAGGTTGAAATGTGGCGTCGTGTGACTGGCAGCTAGCGTAGGCCCGCCCACGACCCCGCAGAGACCACATGGGCGTGGACGCTTTTAGGGACTCCTTCTTTAAAGGCCAGAAGCCAAGCAGAATCAGACTTGATTTTCCCTCACGTGACATCTCAGTGATGGAGGCTCACCTCCCCGCACACACACGCACACACACACACAGTCACACACACACACACACACACGCACACACACACCTAAATGCTCCAGGCTGGTGTTTAGAGTGAAGTTGTGTCAGTTGAACGTGACACAAATATGAAACTAAGACTTGTGATATTTTCAGCCTGTGACCCACTTGTCATTCCCGTGCCACCCGGGGCTGCACTACAATACCACCTCCTTGCAGCACAAGCTGCAATGGAAGCGCTTTGGTAGGCAAGACTTGGGAACAGGAGCAGATTGTGGACTGTGTATTGGACAGGAAGTAGCAAAAGGTGTGCGGTGGACAGGAAGTAGCAAAAGGTGTGTGTCGGACAGGAAGTAGCAAAAGGTGTGTGGTGGACAGGAAGGCCAACCGGAAGTAGCAAAAGGTGTGTGTCGGACAGGAAGTAGCAAAAGGTGTGTGGTGGACAGGAAGGCCAACTGGAAGTAGCAAAAGGTGTGTGTCGGACAGGAAGTAGCAAAAGGTGTGTGTCGGACAAAACTGGGAGAAAATGGAGGCAGGTGGCAGCTGAAATATTCCGCCAGGTGTCTTTCTTGGTGCAACCTGACTGGCAAAGACGGAGGCAGATGTGTGACAGATGTGTGACGGCGTGGGAGAAGAAATGAAATGTGGTTGGTAATGGCGGGTGTTGTATTCATCACTGTGGATTATTTTTTTATCCACTATCACTTATTTGTTGAAATCAACAAATGTCATTTAATATGTTTACAAAGAAAACACAACAACAAATGTCATTATTGACAGAATATGTCATTATTGACAGAATATGTCATTATTGACAGAATATGTAATTATTGAGAGAATACTTGCTGACAATAATTGTGATCATCAACATCTTATCAATAAATTGATAGTAGTCATTCTCTCCTTGGTTCAAAAAAACAATAACAAATTTGAAATGATTTAAAAAGTGTTTAAAAAAGTAAAATAACAAAAAAGAACTATCTAATAACCAGACTGTTGACGGATGCAGATATCTACATATATCCGCATTTATCCATAATTAAGAGTTACTTCTTTTATATTTCTATAGTAATTTTTTAAATAGCTAATGTTCCATCTCGACATCCGTTGCTTTCGGTCTCCCCTAGAGGGGGTGGGGGGTTACCCACATTTGCGGTCCTCTCCAAGGTTTCTCATAGTCATTCACCGACGTCCCACTGGGGTGAGTTTTTCCTTGCCCGTATGTGGGCTCTGTACTGAGGATGTCGTTGTGGCTTGTACAGCCCTTTGAGACACTTGTGATTTAGGGCTATATAAATAAACATTGACATTGATTGATTGATCTTGTAGTCTTTTCCTTGTTTTGATCGTCTCATGACAAAGTGCTTGCACTGTGGACGGCCTTGAAGTAGGAGGCAGAAAAGAGGAGTCCTCCCTGCTTCCCTTCTCGGGCCGACTTGAGATAACGGACACAATGGGCATCTGTGCGGGCGTGAGGACGGGGGGAGAGATTGAAGAACAGAATGTTTTCGTGATGTGTGGCAGACCGATCTGGACCGGGCGAGGAAACGCTGGTGTACTGGGTTGGTCTCACGTTTGTCCTCTAAGCTTGGAGAATAAACCACAAAATACCAACTACTGCCTGTTGATTGAATATGAACATCAGCTTATTGCCATAAAAAGAATCTGGGAGAGACTAGCAATTTGAATTCCCCATTGGAGGAACGCTGGTCAACGCAACACCGTTTATGAAGGTTTCTTCCAGAGGAACTACTTTGACTCCCTTCAAAAAGCCATCCATCCCATTTCTAGTCTCTAGTCTCTAGTCTTTAGTCTTTAGTCTGTAGTATTTAGTATTTAGTATTTAGTCTTTAGTCTCTTGTCTCTAATCTCTAGTCTCTAGTCTCTAGTCTCTAGTCTTTAGTCTTTAGTACAATATTTTAAGTTTTACCAATTTTATTTTGTTTCACACAGTCAAACTGGTTTTTAAATGCTTGTATAACTCTGCTCCCCAATTGCTGTGCAAGGCAATTACAAGACTGCAAAGTGGTACCAGATCTACCACCCGAGCAGCGTCAAAAGGCAACTGTTGTGTTCCATTCCGTAGAACATCTTTTGCCCGGACGGCCTTTTCAATAAAAGGACCACAACTATGGAACTTTGAAAAGTATACCTGCACTTGTCACTTTCAAAAAACAAACAAAATTATGGCTAGTTGAGCAACAATCGAGTTCCCATGTTTAGTTTTTACTCATTTTTACTAATTGGTTTTTATCTAGTCTGCACTTTATCTGTGTTATTATTATTATTGGCTTTTATCTAGTTTGCACTTTGTCTGTATTATTACTATTATCATTATTATCAACTCATTCTATTTTTTATTTTCCTATTTTAATGACGTTGGATCTGTGTTGTTGTTGTTGTTGGGGACAAGTGTTGTAAATTAGCTTTGGCCACAAACACTGTGATGCATGCATCGGATAACTGTTTCAGATGTCTATGTTTTTGTATCTGTCCCTATTTCAAATAAACCTCTATAAGATAATAATAATAATAGTATTTAGTCTTTAGTCTGTAGTATTTAGTATTTAGTGTTTAGTGTCTTGTCTCTAATCTTTAGTCTCTAATCTCAAGTCTCTAGTCTTTAGTCTTTAGTATTTAGTCTCTAGTCTCTAGTCTCTAATTTCTAGTCTGTAGTCTTTATTCTTTAGTCTCTCGTCTCTAGTCTTCAGTCTCTAGTCTGTAGTATTTAGTCTTTAATCTCTTGTCTCTAATCTGTAGTTTTAAATCTTTAGTCTCTAGTCTCTAATCTCTAGTCTCCAGTCTTTAATCTTTAGTCTCTCATCTCTAGTCTTTAGTCTCAAGTCTGTAGTATTTAGTGTTTAGTCTTAGTCTCTTGTCGCCAATATTTAGTCTCTAATCTCTAATCGCTAGTCTCTAGTATCTAGTCTCTAGTCTTGAGTCTTTAGACTCTAATCTCTAGTCTCTAATATTTAGTCTCTCGTCTCTAGTCTTTAGTCTGTAGTATTTAGTCTTTAGTCTCTTGTCTCTAATCTTTAGTCTCTAATCTCTAGTCTGTAGTCTCTAGTCTTTAGTCTCTAGTCTGTGGTATTTAGTCTTTAGTCTCTTGTCTCTAATCTTTAATCTCTAATCTCTAGTCTCTAGTCTCTAGTCTTTAGTCTCTACTTTCAAATATCTAGTCTCTAGTCTCTAATTTTGGTCTGTCGTCTCTAGTCTTTAGTCTTTAGTCTCTAGATTGTAGTATTTAGTCTTTAGTCTCTTGTCTCTAATCTTTAGTCCCTAATCTCTAGTCTTTAGTCTTTAGTCTTTAGTCTCTAATCTGTCGTCTCTAGTCTCTAATATTTAGTCTCTTGTCTCTAGTCTTTAGTCTTAAGTCTGTAGTATTTAGTCCTTAGTCTTTAGTCTCCTGTCTCTTATCAGAATCAGATCAGAATCAGAATAGTTTTTATTGCCATTGTTTGAGAACGGGTTCCCAAACTAGGAATTTTTCCTGGTGCAATGGTGCAACATAAAACACAAATAACACAGAATAGGTAATAACATGAGCTGTAACTGAGCTATCAGATCTTGTTATTGTTCATGTGTCTGATGGCCGAGGGGAAAAAACTGTTCAGGTGGCGGTAGGTGTGGTTCTGGATGGACTGTAGTCTCCTGCCTGAGGGGAGAATAGTTTGTGTCCAGGGTGAGAAGAGTCAGCTGTGATCCGACCCACACGCCTCCTGGTCCTGGAGGAGAACAGGTCCTGGAGGAATGGGAGCCTGCAGCCAATAACCTTCTCAGCAGCACCTACCATGCGCTGCAGTCCATGCTTGTCCCGGACGTGAGGATGGACTGGATGATGGCCGAGTAAAACTGCACCAGCATCTCGGTCGGCACCTTAAGTTTCCTCAGCTGCCGCAGAAAGTACATCCTTCTTGATGAGGGAGCTGATAGTCGTCTCCCACTTGAGGTCCTGGGTGATGGTGGTGCCCAGGAAATGGAAGGAGTCCACGATGGAGACGGGGGTGGGAGAGTCAATCAGGGTGAGAGGATATGGTGGGGCTGCGACTTTCCTGAAGTCCATGATCATCTCCACTGTCTTCTGGGCATTCAGCTCCAGGTTGTTGAGGCTGCACCAGGACGCCAGCCGGTCCACCTCTCTCGTGTAGGCGGGCTCATCGCCATCCGAGATGAGCCCGATGAGGGTGGTGTCGTCCGCAAACTTGAGCAGCTTTACGGACTGGTGACTGGAGGTGCAGCAGTTTGTATACAGATCTTTAGTCTCTAATCTCTAATCACTAGTCTCTAGTCTCTAGTATTTAGTATTTAGCCTCTAGTCTCTAATCTTTAGTCTCTTAAAGTACCAATGATTGTCACACACACACTAGGTGTGGTGAAATTTGTCCTCTGCATTTGACCCATCCCCTTGTTCACCCCCTGGGAGGTGAGGGGAGCAGTGGGCAGCAGTGGTGTCGCGCCCGGGAATCATTTTTGGTGATTTAACCCCCAATTACAACCCTTGATGCTGAGTGCCAAGCAGGAAGGTAATGGGTCCCATTTTTATAGTCTTTGGTATGACTCGGCCGGGGTTTGAACTCACAACCTACCGATCACAGGGCGGACACTCTAACCACTAGGCCACTGAGTAGGTCTCTAGTATTTAGTCCAAAGTCTGTAGTATTTAGTCTTTAGTCCATTGTATCTAATCTTTAGTCTGTAATCTCTAATCACTAGTCTCTAGTCTTTAGTCTCTAGTCTCTAGTCTCTAGTCTTTAGTCTCTAGTCTCTAGTCTCTAATCTCTAGTCTCTAATCTCTAGTCTCTAATCTTTAGTCTCTCGTCTCTAATATTTAGTCTTTAGTCTCTAGTCTGTAGTATTTAGTCTTTAGTCTGTAGTATTTAGTCTTTAGTCTGTTGTCTCTAACCTTTAGTCTGTAGTCTTTAGTCTCTAGTCTCTAGTCTTTAGTCTCTAGTCTGTAGTATTTAGTCTTTAGTCTCTTGTCTCTAAACTTTAGTCTCTAAACTCTAGTCTGTAGTCTCTGGTCTTTAGTCTCTAGTCTCTAGTCTGTAATCTTTAGTATTTAGTCTTTAGTCTGTAGTGTTTAGTCTCTAGTCTCTAATCTTTAGTATATAGTCTCTCATCTCTAATCTTTAGTATTTAGTCTTTTGTCTCTAGTCTCTAGTCTTTAGCCTGTAGTCTTTAATCTCTAGTCATTAGTCTTTAGTCTCGTCTCTTGTCTCCTGTCTCTCGTCTATACTCTCTGATCTTTAGTCTCTCGTCTTTAGTCTATCGTTGCTCATCTTTAGTCTTTAATCTTAAATCTCCCGTCTCTCGTCTTTAATATTTACTCTCTCGTCTTTAGTCTCTAGTCCTTAGTCTTTCGTCTCTTTTCTCCTCTCTCTCTTCTCTCGTCTTTAGTCTCTAATCTTTAGTCTCTCATCTCTCGTCTCCCGTCTTTAATCTCTCGTCTCTCCTCTTTAGTCTCTAATCTTTAGTCCCTCGTCTCTCGTCTCCTGTTTTTAGGCTCCAATCTTTAGTCTCTCGTCTCCCGTTCTAGTCTCTCGTCCCTAGTCTCTAATCTTTAGTCTCTCATCTTTAGTCTCTTGTCTCTTGTCTTTAGTCTCTAATCTTTAGTCTCTCTTCTCTCATCTCTCGTCTGTAGTCTCTAATCTTTAGTCTCTCGTTACTTGTCTTTAGTCTCTAATCTTCAGTCTCTCGTCTCTCGTCTTTAGTGTCTAATTTTAAGTCTCTCGTCTCTGGTCTCTCCTCTTTAGTCTTTAGTTTCCAATATTTAGTCTTTTGTCTCTTGTTTCTCATCTTTAGTCTCTAATTTTAAGTCTCTCGTCTCTCTTCTTTAGTCTCTAATCTTTAGTCTATCGTCTCTCGTCTCCCGTCTTTAGTCTCTAGTTTTTAGTCTCTAGTCTTTAGTCTCTCATCTTTAGTCTCTTGTCTCTTGTCTTTAGTCTCTCTTCTCTCATCTCTCGTCTGTAGTCTCTAATCTTTAGTCCCTCGTCACTTGACTTTAGTCTCTAATCTTCAGTCTCTCGTCTTTAGTCTCAAATCTTAAATCTCTCGTCTCTAGTCTCTCCTCTTTAGTCTTTAGTCTCTAATATTTAGTCTTTTGTCTCTTGTTTCACATCTTTAGTTTCTAACTTTAAGTCTCTCGTCTTTACTCTCTAATCTTTAGTCTATCGTCTCTCGTCTCCCGTCTTAGGCTCTAGTCTTTAGTCTCTAGTCTTTAGTCTCTCGTCTTTAATCTCTTGTCTCTTTTCTCCTGTCTCTAGTCTCTAATCTTTAGTTTTTAGTCTCTAGTCTTTAGTCTCTCGTCTCTCGTCACTAGTCTTTAGTCTCTCATCTCTAGTCTTTAGTCATTTGTCTCGAGTCTTTCATCTCTAGTCTTTAGTCTCTAATAATTAGTCTCTCTTCTGTAGTCTCTATAGTCTCTAGTCCCTAGAGACTATAGAGACTCATCTGGAGAGAAAAAAGGAGAAAAAGGAAAGGAGACAGTTGCTATGGCGCATTATGAAGGCCTGCTTGCGTTCATCAGGTCCTGCGTGCTTACTCTTCCTCTCATTATGCACCAACGCAGAGTTCATACATGCACCGCTGTCTAGAAGAGTCTGGATCAAATATTGCACTCCTCCCCTCCCCAGACTGAGTCTTAAATCCACATTCAGTCCGGAACATCCCACCCTAGTGTTTAATCCACAATCAGTCAGGAACACCCCACCTTAGTATTAAATCCACATTCAGTCAGGAACACCCCACCCTAGTGTTAAATCCACATTCAGTCAGGAACACCCCACCCTAGTGTTGAATCCACATTCAGTCGGGAATACCCCACCCTAGTGTTAAATCCACATTCAGTCGGGAACACTCCACCCTAGTGTTGAATCCACATTAAGTCAGGAACACCCCACCCTAGTGTTGAATCCACATTCAGTCAGGGACACCCCACCCTAGTGTTGAATTCACATTCAGTCAGGAACACCCCACCCGAGTGTTAAATCCACATTCAGTCAGGGACACCCCACCCGAGTGTCAAATCCACATTCAGTCAGGAACACCCCACCCTAGTGTTGAATCCACATTCAGTCAGGAACACCCCACTTTAGTGTTAAATCCACATTCAGTCAGGAACACCCCACCCGAGTGTTAAATCCACATTCAGTCAGGAACACCCCACCCGAGTGTTAAATCCACATTCAGTCAGGAACACCCCACCCTAGTGTTGAATCCACATTCAGTCAGGAACACCCCACTTTAGTGTTAAATCCACATTCAGTCAGGGACACCCCACCCTAGTGTTGAATCCACATTCAGTCAGGGACACCCCACTTTAGTGTTGAATCCACATTCAGTCAGGAACACCCCACCCTAGTGTTGAATCCACATTCAGTCAGGAACACCCCACTTTAGTGTTAAATCCACATTCAGTCAGGGACACCCCACCCTAGTGTTGAATCCACATTCAGTCAGGAACACCCCACCCGAGTGTTAAATCCACATTCAGTCAGGAACACCACCCCCTAGTGTTGAATCCACATTCAGTCAGGAACACCCCACTTTAGTGTTAAATCCACATTCAGTCAGGAACACCCCACCCGAGTGTTAAATCCACATTCAGTCAGGGACACCCCACCCTAGTGTTAAATCCCCATTCAGTCAGGGACACCCCACTTTAGTGTTAAATCCACATTCAGTCAGGGACACCCCACCCTAGTGTTAAATCCACATTCAGTCAGGGACACCCCACTTTAGAGTTAAATCCACATTCAGTCAGGGACACCCCACCCTAGTGTTGAATCCACATTCAGTCAGGAACACCCCACTTTAGTGTTAAATCCACATTCAGTCAGGAACACCCCACCCGAGTGTTAAATCCACATTCAGTCAGGGACACCCCACTTTAGTGTTAAATCCACATTCAGTCAGGAACACCCCACCCTAGTGTTAAATCCCCATTCAGTCAGGGACACCCCACCCGAGTGTTAAATCCACATTCAGTCAGGAACACCCCACCCTAGTGTTGAATCCACATTCAGTCAGGAACACCCCACTTTAGTGTTAAATCCACATTCAGTCAGGAACACCCCACCCTAGTGTTGAATCCACATTCAGTCAGGAACACCCCACTTTAGTGTTAAATCCACATTCAGTCAGGAACACCCCACCTTAGTGTTGAATCCACATTCAGTCAGGAACACCCCACTTTAGTGTTAAATCCACATTCAGTCAGGAACACCCCACCCTAGTGTTAAATCCACATTCAGTCAGGGACACCCCACTTTAGTGTTAAATCCACATT